>NW_019396132.1:187331-223707 GCF_000591075.1 Eurytemora carolleeae | reverse complement strand
TGGGGGTAATTGAAAACCTCCAATACCCATTAAGGGGGTGGGGGGATCCTAATACTTTTTCAAGCTCATCCATCAAAAGAATTGATGGAAAGCACTTTGTTAGACGGTGAGTGGGGAGGGGGGATATACATTCAATAACAATATAAAGAAGATTAGAATAGATTTACCGGTATAAATAGATCTGTTATTTTGATTGATAAATGAAATTCAGTGTTGATCGGTGTTTATTATATTTCTGTAAAAAATGATTTGGTCGGATTCACCCGTTGGGTTTTATTTTTTAACAATTTTCACTTTATGAAATATTTTAATTAATTTTACTTTTTAACATCAAAGAATAAAACTTTAAGGAGCGAAACCAAAAGAACCCTTTTCAGAAGACGTTTCCAGCCTTAGGGGGGAAATTTGGAGCTTAAAAAGGAAAACTCCAGCTTCTGGTAACTTAAATTGATTTTTTAGTAAGTTTGGGCAATGTTGAGTTCTTTAGAGAAATACTTCAACCTTTGAGGAAATCAATCGTAGCTCCAAGGGATAAAAAGAATAAATAAAGATGAATTTTCTATTTTCATTATCAAACATCTGGATACACAGATTAATTACACCTATAACTTTTAAATGTTTGAGCAAAATATTTTTAGAAGGGTGGGGGGAGCAAAACATAAAAAAATATAAAATTATAATTTTTAAATTTTCAATTATTCCTGAGAATAAGCATCTTTGTTTCTTCTCAAGGTAACTTCATCATCACCCCCACTTCATAAACCATTTATATCAAATTATTAATAGACGGAAAATAATTAATAGAGGTAATTTAAAAACATTAAAAACTTTCAAAAAAAAAACTATAACACGAAATTATTTCCTTTACTTCCAAAATTCATAAATCAAGTTTACTAAATTGTTGAAATAAAAAAAAATAAACAGCAAAGGATGGGGGGGGGGTATACATTCATTAATATCCTGAATATTAACCTGTCCAGGTATCCGAAGCACATTTTATGTACTCTTGATTCAGCGCATAACCTTACATCTGCGATATTCACGGCTTTTCTAAACAAATAGAGATAGGTCGTCTTCTTTTATAGGATTGTAAATGTGGGAAAGTATATAAAATTTGAATATGTACTTCCACCTTACTACATACATCATCCTAACTAATGATAGAGATGAAAAATATACAGATTTCTGAACAAATTATTTTTAAAAGTGGTTCCCACCAAGAATTAGATTTCGAAGACGACAGTGCGGAATCAATTCAGTCTAGTTTCTTATATTCATGGATTTCGCTACAGTTGGCTTGAAGTGACAGTTTGACTTTTCAATTTCAAATAAAAGGGTTATTTATTTGTGGATAAACCTGTGTATAGTATATCATGTTTTTTTCTAAATATCAAAAGTGCATGAAAAAATTATTAGAAAGTGATTTTCTGTTAAAATTTTGAATTTTGAATTTCTCTATAAATTTAATAAAGTGTAGTCATGGAAAGTTTCTTAAAATAATTAAGATTTATTTTCCCACCCACACAATATACCGCAGAGAGAAATAAGTAAAATAGAATTCATACCAGACTTAGAATATTCAAAAGAAACCAAAACGAAGATTGGACATTTTTGACGTAATTTTTTTAAAGAAAATATATTTTTGTATTCCATTAACACACTTTTTTTCAAGTTAATTGACGTTTTTGCATTTTTCCCATGGATCACCAAAACTTGTTAAAATAAAAAATAAAATTTATTACTTTTGATGCTTTTGCAGAAGTGTGGAGAATAAATATTTTAACTATGGGATGAATTATTAAACCCAGGAAAATGGGAAATTTTTATTTCGTGAGTAAAAATGAAACTCAGCTTTAAAGTAGAACTAATATTCAAAAGAGAACTGTATTAGAAAATTGCATTGAATGTACATTTTCTGGAAACAAAATTACAGATAAAAAATTTTTTTTTATGAAAGCTTAAAAATTAAAGTTTCATTTCGCAGTTAAATCATAAATATTAAAGGGGTGGAAAGCTTAGTTTAAAGTAATCCTCCATATTATATGTAAAGATGGCAATGCCTGATTCACAACGGTGCCCTTTAAACCTTTCTTTTATCTACAATATGGAAGATATTTTTCTAGGCTTAAAAGTGCTTAATTATGATAATTACTATATGTTTTCCAGCAGTAGAAACCATAATTAAGAATAATCAGTTTTCAAAATCATAATCACTGGTATCGATGTGAATCGAGGATTGACATTTTTGCATGGAGGGTTACTTGAAATTACGTTAACAGATAATTAGATATAATACTGACTTTAGTCGTCTGTTAGGTTTGATGTTGAGGGCCGGTCTAACAAGCGGATTTAGAAGCCTGTTTAATTTCAGATAAAGAATTCAACTAAATTTATTTCATAATGATTTTTTACTCCATCATTGTACTTCAATAGATTATTAAATTAGACTAATATTTCAACTATTCTCTACACTGTTAAAAATGCCATTTTTGATGATATTACACTGCTAGTAATACGCTCTGACTTACATTAAATAAATGTTATCCTGACTGCTATCATAATTGTTCCTAAAATAATCTGATTGTAATAATCGTCGTTTTTATTTAGAGTACCGTAAATCTTATTTGAATAATATTTCCTTTCAGCACGGGAAATGCCGCAATTGTTTAGATATATGATTAGTGCACGTTTAAGAAGTTGGCGAAATTGAAATCGGCTTTACAGTGAGTGAGTATTAACCGTCTATGTCCGAACTTAATATTTTTCAAAATATTTTTTTTTAAATTTTCAATTTTTTTCGAAATTTTCCTGAGGAACAGAAATATTTTTATTTTTTTCATACAATGCATAGAGATAGGGACAGCGGTCGATATCGACCGCTACGTCAACACGGGATTTTAAAATACTCAATATCGACCGCTCCGGAACAAAGCAAAGTTTGTAATTTTTTCTATTAAAAGTAAATATATCTATAGTTAAATGTTGCAAACAGCTTATTTGTAGTTCAAATACCTTGACACACGGAGGCCTAAGAGGGGGGGGCAATTACCCCCGTCCCCCTTTTATAACATTAATCAGCCCCCCTCCACATTCATAACATTCAAGTTATGTTAACTTTGAACTACTACAAATAAATGTTATCTTAATAGAAATCACAGTAAACACTAGTAACTAGAATAGGTAGTAAAATAACACTAATTTGTATTTGAAACCCGTTTCTGATAGATATTTGAAGTAACATGAAAGCGCAGTTTTAACAGTGCATATATGATATTTAATTTCTATAAAATTGCATAGTGGAATGATATCTATACCAATGTAATATAAAAAACATCCACTTTTTAAAAGAAATTTGTACAAAAATCTTCTATACGAGGATTTATAAGTTTTTAGTTTAAATAAGTTTTGACAGAACACTCAAGAATGTTTTTTTTTGTGAATTTTCTGAAAAGTCTAAATTAAGTAAGGTTTAAAAAACTTTCCCAGTTTTTTTTAAACAAAAACGGTAAAACATATTTAAAAATCCTTTTTTTGGGCACCTTAGCTATTTTTTCAGCTTAAGAAGTGACCCACATGCAAATATGGTAATGTCGGATTTACAACGACTGTAATCTTAAAAGCTTTTTTCTGATCAAATTTGAATTACAGATTTCTCTGTTTGTAATTTCGAAAAAGGATTAATTTCAATTGTGGTTTTTCTTGCTTCAGAAACAATGGAAAAATTATCAAATTTAACATGTTTAACTCAAGAATAACCACAATATCTCTTAATTAATCAATCCATTACTATCTTGGCATGGAGGCTCATTTTAATTTACGCTTTTGCAGTTCCTTTATGGTTACAAAGATACAATTTTTTAGGAATCCAACATCACTTTTAAACTTTTTCATTAATTTTATGGAAATATACGAAATAAGTGTAAACATAAAATCCTTTTAGGTTTAACGGAAAACATTGCAAATGCATTATAATACTTTTCAAAATTTAGTCTCTCTATATTAAAAAAATCTGCTTTACAAAATTCGAAATTCTACAATATATTTCCCCATAAAAATAAAATGAAAAACCAATACATAATAAAATGTGCGCTTAACCCTGTGGGGAAATCTAAATAAAAATATGACTTGGTAATATTTGAAAATATCTAAAAATATGGAAATATCCGAAAAATATCTGGAAATATCGAGTAATATCGGGAAATGTCTGTAAAATATCTGAATATATCTGGAAATATCTGGAAATATCTATAAATTTCTGAATAAATCTGAAAATATTCCTGAGAAATTTATGAATTCCCAAGGTGTGTGGCGTTAACATTCTGTTCAAATCTGAAATAAAAAGAAATGCATTTATTTTTTTATATTATGGGATAAAACAAGAGATAGAGCAGATAAAACAGTTACACCCATAAACTGTTGGATTAATGGTATTGCCGTGTTTTTAAATGACCCCCCCCCCACTTGAAGATTCACAACGATACCCTTGAAATATTAGTCTGATCAATAAGATTTAAGATACTATCGTTTTTCATTATTGAAAAGTGTTTAAAAATGTGATCACATTTCTCAAGCAAGAAATGTAAGTCACTTATATAGAGAAACCACAATTAAAAATGACAATTTTTTTCAACAAAAACTTGGTTCATACCTTACTCATACTTCATGAAAGAAAGTTTTTCAGGATACCTGTTGTAATAGGACATGCCGTTATCAATAGAGAGGTTCACTTGAAAGTATAAATTTTAAAAAGATCAATTAATATGAATCACAGCAATGCACTGTATAATTGCAAACACATTTTACTTAATGTACATTACAATCAGGGGCGTACGAGGGCTTTTGTTTAGGGGGGGGGCACAATTTGCGTGCGTAAGTGCGCAAAAAAATTTTTTGGTCCCCCCCTTAAAAACCCCTTTTTTGAAAAAATATTAATACCTTTTTTAAATTTTTTTTGCCCCACCTACCACCTGGACTTGTTTTGTTCACCANGGGGGGGGGGGGGGGGCGCGCCCCCCCTCGTACGCCCCTGATTACAATAACTAATTTCTTAAAATTCTAAAAAAAGATGCACAGAAAACTGGTTAAATCTTAATCTTCCTTTTCCATATGTTTAACATACTGAATCTCATGCCACTATCTTTTAAATTACAGTAGTCTCATCTCGACACACTGTATGTTACCGGGGTCACATTAAAAATCATAAATGTGATTTGAAGTTTAGCTCAAAATTTGTGTACAGGTCAATAAAAATATGAGCCAAAGTTCTATCATTTCTAAAATATGGACCAAATTTGTAAATCTTACAACTTTTAAGGGCAGGCCACTGTTGATGAACACTTTTTCACAAAATAAGATTTCAAAGCTTATGCACTAAACATCATTCATTACTTTATCCTTTCCAGTTTAACACATTGCACAGTGTATTTAATGATTATAATGTTTTAAAGAACTAATTCAGAAAAATTGATATAATGAAGTTCTAATCTAAATAGATAAAAATCAGCTGATTAGATAAACCGGATTATTAAACCACAAGCATTAGCGCCGGAAACTTATTGCTGAACAAAACTCGGTTTTGAATGTCTGCAATTTTCAATCCTGTTTAAATCTTGTTTATTTATCTTAATATAGAAAATAAAACATACCTCATCTGAAGTCAAAAATTAAAATTATAATGGGTCTACTCCACAATAGAATATCAAAACCAAGCTAGGAACATTCCCGTAGGTCTCCCGAGTGACCCCCAATCAAAATTTGAGGCAAATCGGTACAGGGGTTCCAGCGTTATGATTGGACAAACAGACAGACATATAGATTACAACTTTATATATATAGAAGAAACCGTACAATGCTCTAGATTTCAGTGTTTAGAAACCTGATTTGACTGTTAGTTAGGCAATCAAAAAGTTTCCTACGCTCTATTGAACTAATTCAACAGATTAAAGGTTATAAAATATATCCAGTAATTTTATTTTAAAAATTAGGGAAATTTACATTTCAACCTAACCTGAATTTGGCATGCTAAGAATGCCGAATATGAATTTTCAGAAGAGTTTCAAAAATTGAATTAAACCAATTTCTTTAACTAAGGAATTAAATTACAGAAATCATTTCATTAACAAACAATTCTCACCCAGGAAACGTTTTAACCGACTTTGTGCCGATGTTAACCGACTTTATGTGCCGATGGCGAAGTTGGCGGGTAAATCATTCTGGACTTTATATGTTTGCTATTGGTTTGTCGGAGACTAAATGTTTGCAGGTAAAAGATTGGATAGGAAAATTAAATATTTTTATTGAAATCAACAAACTTGAATTAAATTGTTTTGGAGTTTGGACAAGATTTTATAAAAATCGAACGTTTTTTAACGAAATTCCTGACACAATATTGAATCAATCATTATCAATCAATATTGAAACATTGAGATTTTAAATGGCTTTTACACCTTATAAAACCCTGAGGGCAAGATAAATAAATATAAGTAAAAATATAACGAATCATTTATTACAAACTAATATATGTACAATGTTATACACGGAGTGTAATGAATAAGGCACATGATAACATTATAACTAATTTCATTTATTTTAATATTTAATTCATGGCGAATAGTGTCTACAATCTACAACTTCATTTTATAAACGAGAAATAATGAAATTACAAAATCATGATATTAAGTTATATCATTCAGTCAAGTTAAGAGGAAAACAATAAAAATATATTATGCTATGAAAATAATCAAAATAATATGGCTGACAATAACATGTGATTTGATTAAATACAGAATAAAACTAACTAATACGAAAACTAATAATTCGTAATTTGAAAAGCTCGACCAAAAAGAAATGGGAAAGGGTTAAATATTTTACAAGCATTTCATTCATAAAGTACAACTTAGGAAAGAATGGATTTTGTTTACATTTGTGTTTAGACATATTTGGACCGATCAACAACTAGTTTTTTTAAAAACAAATTTACATTTGAAATTTTACGTCACAGTAAGAAATCAAATCCTTCTTTCCTTAGTTATATACAGTCTTAAGGCGTAATTTCAAGTGACCCTCCATCCTAGGATGACAATTCCCGGATTACAACTGTACCCTTGACACCTTTATCTGATCAAAATGTGGAAGATATTGTCCATAGGGTCACTAAAAATTACGCTTACAGTCCCTTTAAACATCATGTGAGAAACATTATTATGTACAGCGCTGTACAGCGCAGTGTATCAAATTCATTTTTCATAAATTCATCATGATCAGAATAGTAAAATAATATTCTTTTTTTGTGTTCATTTATACACAATAAACCATCAATTTGCACCCTTTGGAAATTATGAATAAATTCAAATTTTTATTATAAGGGGTGTATTCATTTAGCCAAAAATAATAACTGTCTCGATCCTTATTAATTACGAATATTTTTTTCATGAAAATGATGATTTTAAATGGCCTCATATCCTCTCCTGGAACGAGTAGTTTTCCTGAAAAAAAATAATTGTTTAAAATTTTTTATCGGGGGGGGGGGGGCCGTCGAAAATAATCCAAAATACGATACAAACCAACAATCAAACACATATTAACTTGGAATATTATAAATTTATTTAACTGAATATTGCTTACAATCTATTAATCTTGATCTGAATTCAGACCAGATCAGAATATGACATTTAATCAGAAACTTCAGCAGATTTTCTTCACACCCCTTTTCCAGAATTGGGTTACGTGCACACATATTCAAAAATATATGACAGAAAGAGAATATATGATGCCGCCTCTAATATTGTAAATAAGTACATGTATGAGATGCTTGGCTTCTAGAAAATAATAATTCTTGATCGTTACAGCCGTTCCGATATTTACTCCACCCAAATAAAATCAACAGAAAAGTCAACTAGAAGTTTTCAAACGAAATTCCGTTGCGCAGAATTGTGCAAAATTACAGGGCTCGCAATTGCGCGCAAATAAAATCTACTTCCAATTTCTTTATTGCATTTTTTTATCTTTCTGAAACCCTAATTAACATGAACATGTATATCCCTGGGCTATGTGAATACAT
Organism: Eurytemora carolleeae; assembly: GCF_000591075.1. Lineage (NCBI taxonomy): Eukaryota > Metazoa > Arthropoda > Copepoda > Calanoida > Temoridae > Eurytemora > Eurytemora carolleeae. The sequence continues at coordinate 215,648 of NW_019396132.1, read as the reverse complement.
TCAGTTGTTTAATTAATTTATTTCCATTAATTAAAGAGATTAATTACTCTACAGAAAACAAGGTTTACACAAAAATCTTAGAGCAAGGCAAATAAAAACCATTTTGTCGAGAAAAACGTTGGCAGACGAGGACCTAAGCCATTTTTATCTAATAAATTGGTCGAGAGGTTTTCAAGAGAGATTAAGAGCTTTATTAAAACTACAGTGAAACGGCGAACTTATCAGAAGCGTAATTTGAACCATAACCAAAAGTTAGTCTGGCAAATAACACTAAGAATGACCCTAAAATGTCCTGAATAGAGAAGGTTGGAGGGGGGGGGGGGCTAGATTTTTATGTTAATTTAGTAAAAATGGACTTCAATCCTTTTCCCTGAAAACTCAAGCTATGCTTGAAGTATTTTAAATGTTGAAAATTTCCAAATTAAGAAATGGAACCCAGTTTTTCAAGGAACTGCTATGCAAGAAAATGAAAATAATAAAATGCCTGAAAATAGCAAAAAAGAACAATCAATCTTTTCCACAAATTCAATTCTATCACAGATGTCACCATTTATCTTTTTCCTGTTTATAAACAATATTTATGGTTTGTGAAGTAGACAAATCTTTTCTATAATATCTGTTATATTGTCTCAATTGGAAAACTTTGTGTTGGATATTTTGGATCTCTTGACCTTGATATCCACTGTGAGCACAATTGTATTTGAGGATTAATATTTATTCTATTTATTTCAGTTCCTCCTCCCCTGATCAAAACTCCCTTCAACCCCTGACTAGGTACTAATACCAGGCGGGATATCAAATTAAGATTAAACTAATCTGCATTTCTTGATCAAGCATTGCTCTCGATATACACAATATAAAATTTCCCAACTCTGTTTGTTGTTTTGTTTGTAAGTAATAAACGTAACCAAAACCGAGTTCATTGTGTTTTATAGAATTTGGCTCGACACTTCATGACACCAAATTTTGTACAGGCTGTGTTAGGTCCATAAAAATAAGATAGAAGGCTGAAATTTTTCATGTAGCCTCTTATTATGGTCGATCATTTACAAAGATCGCGAAAATTTGAGATCGGAGGTCATTGCTCTCCATTTTTACCTCCTTGAACATGTATTGGCCCACCCTTGAGACTCTACTTACATGTAAACGAAGACCAGGAGAGCTAGGACAGCAACAGCTCCTCCTAGTCCGAAGACGAGTCCCGTAACTAGATGAGAGCTCTCAGGCTTAGATGTACTGGAGGGGTAGAATATCTACACAAAATAAAAATAAAATAAATTTCATTTTAGATTGAGATCTTGCATTTGTTTTATAAATAAATAAATAAATAAATAAAGAGTTTTTAACAAGCAATATACAACCAAAAAAGAGTTTTTACTCACTGATGAATTTACAGAAAAAATTTAGAGTTTCTATACATCACAAAGTCGCACCACAGATAGATTCCCTATAAATTCGACAAGATTCCTTTTTCTATAAATAAAAGTCAAGGGCGTATACAGGGGGTGAGCACAGGGGTAATGCCCCTACCTAGACCTGTAAAAGGGGGCGTAGCCCTCCCCCTAGAACTCAGAGCTATTACACTTTTCAAATCTGAAACTGAACAGTGAAGAGTATTAAAAACATTAATTTGCTGTTTTATTTCTGCTAGTTTTGTTTGATAGAGATAAAGTAGTCCTTGTACGGTTAAAATTTTGCGCTTTGTGCATATTTCCCCCCACCTGATTTATTCCTGTATACGCCCTTGAAAAAAGTAAAGGTGCTATGAAAATCCTTTTCCAAATGCAAATATTAAAACATCAAAATAAACCCTTCATAACTCTTTTGAAATTATAGTATATGACCGGACAAACTTAGAGGAGTTACGAGGTCATAAAGTCGTTTGCAGTTTTTCAACCTGAAGTGACTATATGTAAATATGATAGAGATTTCTTAAAGCCAACAGGGATTTTACCATGACAATAACAATAATAGTAATAATAACAAAATATAATAACAATAATAATAATAGTAATAATAATAATAATCATAATAATCATAATAACAATAATAATAATAATATTAATAATAATAATAATAATAATAATAATAATAATAATAATAATAATAATAATAATAATAATAATAATAATAATAATAGTAATAATAAAAGTAATAATAACAACCAGACAACCAGCCTTCAATAAAAATCAAAGTCGAGTTTTAGTCAGAAATAACCACTTGAAGGGACTGGAAAGGAAAAATGAACGGGAGTACAGGCTGAAATCTTAACACTTTCGGACTTGATCGCGACCCATGAAGGTTCTATCTGATGTTCCTGTCTCCAGAATATATATGAATTTTCGAATAAATTTGACACAGTTTTATATCAATTTCTCGAGACATGAACATCAGATAGAATTTTCCTGGGTCGTGATCAAGTCCTTAAAGGGACAGACCGGCTAAGTCATGTAGTATAACTGAGTATGCAGTGTTGTGGACAAATTCTTTAGGATTCATTTGAGACATATAAACTTTTTAAAGATCTATAAATCCTGAGTTGGAGAGCAAAGTCGACGATCAAAGTCGTACTTCTGGGTGGATACTTTTTCAGAATCGGTTTTTTAAATTACTAAATAACGACGACGAAAATTAAAGTAAAAATTTAAAGTAATATAATTAGATGGTTAGGAACATATTTCTCAAAAATTTGTCAATAAATCAATGCTAGAATCAATTTTTCGTTTTTATCATTATATTAAATTTCTTATTTTCTTTGAATTTATTTGCAGATTTCTTCAAATTCTTCAAATTTCGTCTTAATGAGAAAATAGAAACTAATAATTAAAAAAAAGATTACTTATTTTCGATGATGAGATTAAGTTTTATTTTCTCAGCCTGTTCCAAACAACTTTTTAGTTTACTGTAGAATTAATTTTACATCTTTTGTCGTCGTTATTAAATAATAAAAAAAATCTGAAAACGTATCCACCCAAAAGTATGATTTTGAACGTCGACTTTGCGCTCAAACTCAGGATTTCCAGAGCTTTAAAAAGTTTTATATGTCTCAAATACATTCTAAAGAATTTGTCCACAACACTGCATACTCAGTTTAACTACCTTACATAGCCAGTCTGTCCCTTTAAGTGTTTAGGTTTCATTTTTTCTTTACAGCCCCTTTTAACAATGGAAATTAATGTATCACTTGGGAGTACACTAGGATATGAACAATACTTGAATCTTCATTAAAGTTCTCTCTAGCAAGATCTATTTTCTAGATATTAAAGTTCTCTCTAGCAAGATATATTTTCTAGATATTAAAGTTCTCTCTAGCAAGATCTATTTTCTAGATATTAAAGTTCTCTCTAGCAAGATCTATTTTCTAGATATTAGAGTTCTCTCTAGCAAGATCTATTTTCTAGATATTAAAGTTCTCTCTAGCAAGATCTATTTTCTAGATATTAAAGTTCTCTCTAGCAAGATCTATTTTCTAGATATTAAAGTTCTCTCTAGCAAGATATATATTCTAGATATTAAAGTTCTCTCTAGCAAGATCTATTTTCTAGATATTAGAGTTCTCTCTAGCAAGATATATATTCTAGATATTAAAGTTCTCTCTAGTAAGATCTATTTTCTAGATATTAAAGTTCTCTCATGCAAGATATATATTCTAGATATTAAAGTTCTCTCTAGCAAGATATATTTTCTAGATATTAGAGTTCTCTCTAGCAAGATATATTTTCTAGATATTAGAGTTCTCTCTAGCAAGATATATATTCTAGATATTAAAGTTCTCTCATGCAAGATATATATTCTAGATATTAAAGTTCTCTCATGCAAGATAGATTTTCTAGATATTAAAGTTCTCTCTAGCAAGATCTATTTTCTAGATATTAGAGTTCTCTCTAGCAAGATATATATTCTAGATATTAAAGTTCTCTCTAGCAAGATATATTTTCTAGATATTAAAGTTCTCTCTAGCAAGATATATTTTCTACCTCGTTTACTTCTCAGACAATTAAAAACTAAAATAATCTTTAGTATTTTGTTCACAATGGGGCCTGACAACAAAACATTAATAATTGTTTTAAAAATTAGAAAATGTATAATTAAAGAAAAAAATGTATGCGTCGATAAAATTCCTTAATTTAAATACCAAACCCTTTCATTTGTTAAAAATATATATACTACAGAAGGGGTCTGAAAAAATGGAAATTTTTTTAATCAATTGGAAATATTCTTTCTTTTTAAAGCTTTTATTTGGAACATGAATGGTTTGCCTCAAATTTTGTTGTGGGAACTTGGAGAGCCACGGGAATGTCCTTAACTTAGTTTTGATTTTCTGAGATGAGTGGGTCTACTTTAATTTTTAAAATTTATTTAGTTGCCCAATAAAATCGACCAAATGTGAGTAAAAGGCGGGAGTAACTATAGATAACCTAAACAACGCTGGGATTCCAAGCTTGACGCATAATAATTGTAATTTATGTTTCTCTGTCTGTCTGTCTGTTTGTTCATCCGATCACAACTCAAAAACCCTTTGACCGATTTGCCTCAAATTTTGATTGGGGAAATTGGGAAAACTACGGGAATTTCTTAGCTTGGTTTTAATTTGGATTTAATTTCAGGGGGATGATAGTTTCCTACCTGTGTGCTCAGTTAGCTGTACTGTACACTTACAACTGTTTACTAATAATGATATGCAATATGCAGTACGCTCTCGGTATAGTTCATGGCTTATACAATTAGTAAAGGATTAGCGTACATCATCACTATACACTATAACCTTTTATCGGGGAAAATATTTTAAACTGTAATATACCACCAAGTGCGGGTTAACGGTTAACGGCAGGAGTAACTATGAGTGTAGAGGGCAACGCTGGGTTTCCAAGCTAGTGTAATATTAAAAAAACATGATAGGCATGCATAGGGAAATATTCAAGATTCGATACAAAATACATAATACACAATCATCTTATTTTGTTTTCTTAAAAAAGGTGGAAGTATGTGATGATAAATGAAACTATGTAACCATTAATATTATAAATGTAGGCAATGTTGATCCGTTTTTTTTACAGAGGATATAGTAGACATGATAAATGAATAAGGATGAAAATGTTTATTCAGAATTAAACTAAACTTCTAAGGTAAAGGCAAGTAGTATAATTTTAATCCACCAATCCTGCATCATCTCACTTTACTCTTCTCACAATCTCAAATTTGATATTTCTTGCTTTCTGTTTTTCTTATTCTGATATTGGTCTCTCTAGTTCTGATAATGGTCTCTTTAATTCTGATATTGGTCTCTATAATTCTGATATTGGTTTCTCTAGTTCTGTTATTGGTCTGTTTAATTCTGATATTGGTTTCTCTAATTCTGATATTGGTTTCTCTAGTTCTGATATTGGTCTCTTTAATTCTGATATTGGTCTCTCTAATTCTGATATTGGTTTCTTTAATTCTGATATTGGTTTCTTTAATTCTGATATTGGTCTCTCTAATTCTGATATTGGTTTCTCTAATTCTGATATTGGTCTCTCTAATTCTGATATTGGTCTCTCTAATTCTGATATTGGTCTCTCTAATTCTGATATTGGTTTCTTTAATTCTGATATTGGTTTCTCTAATTCTGATATTGGTCTCTTTTATTCTGATATTGGTCTCTCTAATTCTGGCATTGCTTCTCTAATTCTGATATGGGTTTCTCTAATTCTGACAATTGGTTTCTTTTACTTTCTTTTAATTTCTGTTTTTAATCCTGATATAATTATCTCTATTTCTAATTTAAGCTTCTTCAATTCTTGTACTGATTTTAAAATTTCTACTATCCATTCCTTCCACTATAATATGAGTTTCTATGAATCTTTTTTTTTTACCTTACTCTTAGGCTTTCATGAGATTTTTCTGAAATTTCAAATATTAATATTTCTCTCTCTGTACTTTCAATGTCACATCATTCCATTCCAAAACGAATTTGTCTACTTCTTTATGAATAAGTCTCACTACCTGGGAGATAATCTGATTTAAGTCATGTTCAGTATTATTTATAGGAATCTATTTTTAACGATTTTTTTCTAACTTAATTTAGAAAGAAAAAAAAACTCAACAAATAAATCGGGAAAAAACGTTCACAAGTGTGTCAAATATTGCCCCCCCTGGACCCTCATCTTAAAAAAATACTATTGAAAATTCAATATGTGAGTCTAGAATCCATAGTTTGCTACTTGAAGGATTGACAGGAGCGTGAAATTATCTGTTCTCCATCCTAATCTTAGAGCTGGGCTGGGTTACTTGTTCCAGCAGTCATCATCTTTAAGTTTTTTACAAACTTAGTTTAAAAATTTGAAAACAATACCCCTAACAATCTTTAATAATGTTTTGCATTAACAAAAAGATATTTTTTCATTCAACTCTTGTATCCAAGTCCAAATCTAATATAAATTCATGGGTTGAATAAGCTGTCCACCGTCTAGTGTTAAATGTCCATCCCTACTTTATACTAATACCTGAACTCAAGTTTTAGAAAAAAAGGATCATAAATGCCTCCTGCTCCCCTCTCCTTCAAGTGTTAGCGAGAAAAAAAACCCCAGAAAATATATTATAAACAGAAGTACAAATCTTAAGGTATTACATATTTCAGTCAAATAAAAGTTTATTATTGTCACTTTTTCAGAGAATAGTTTTTTATTCAAGGAGACACTCCTCGACTAATTTTTCTCTAAAGAGAATAAGATATATATATTAAAAAGTAATCTCTGTTTGTTTGTTTGTATGTCTGATCATAACTCATGAACCCTTTGACCTATTTGCCTTAGATTTTGATTGAGGAGCAAGGGAAAACAAGGGGAATGTTTTAGCTAGGTCAACTTTTAATAGGGTATAATTATTTTCAGACTAAAGATGGTTTCCCAAGCTAGTTAAACTAGGAAAATTCCATAAAAACACAGAATTCTATATGTCAGCTTAGCTCATTCTACAGTCTGTAAAAGCCAACTATATCAATGTCTCAGGACTAGTTTCTTTGATATTTGTATTGTTACAAACTCCTTTGCAGATTTCAACTTCCATGCCCACCATCCTGCTATCGCAACCAACACCTTTTATTAGCTTCCATATTAAATCGAACCTTTTGGGTCCCCCCCCCCCCCCCTTCAATTTCTTAACAATAGATAGATAGTCTATAGATAGATATTTTACCAGAAAAATACATTCCCTAATAAAACTTACTTTGGTATCTTCTTTGCATGATCCAGTAGAATTATGTTTTTTTCCACTACACATTTATTATTCAATTAAATATTCTGATTTATTTAGAAATTTATCTTCAGAACCATATATAGGATTTAATTTAGTACATTTTTTAAAGAAACTATATGTTTGACTTTACAATAAGATGATATTTATGAAGTGTTTCTAGGTTAAGGAGTAAAAGGAGGTGTTGCATTTATTACATATTTCAATATCTCAATAAATAATGGTGTTAGCCGGTCCTACTTTTGCATGTATACTTATCTGATGCTATAGGAACAGGAAATAACGTCAAATCCTAAATGTCTCCGTTTGGAGGCGTCAGCTATTATTGATTGTTTGATAAAATGAATGATTGATTGGTTGAATGAAAAAAATTATTTACAAAGAGAGTTAGGTACAAGGACAGAATATAAAACATTTTTAGTTTGTTAAATCATTTAGATCCCAATGTGTTTGTGTTTTGAGTTTGAACCCTGTGAGTCCATTGGGACCGGACTTGAAAAATCGGAGCCATCAAAGTTACTTTATCCTATGAACGGAGATATTTTATCCTGTTCCTAGAAAATTAGATTAGTTAACATGCAAAACTAAAGTCGGCTAACGCTAACACTATTATTGACGGTAAAATTTAGAATTTTAAAAAATGAGCGGAAACTATTTTTGGGACAACGATTTTGGGATTATGTGCACTTTTTATTAAAACCACTATTTTTAATAGTCTAGGAAACATTTTTCGTGTTTTTTTTGATCGGAAGTCCCCCAAATTTTTTTTTCAAAAAATTAAAAATGCAATATTTTGACACCCTGTCTTTGCAGGATAGAATAAAAATTTTTATTTTTCAAAGCAACTCCTATTAAAATATCGTCAAAATTCCACTTAAAAAAAGTACTGCCATCAGAAGTGCAAACTGCATATAAAAAGCAACAACTCTTTGCAAAATTTCCCACATCTTGTAAAATATTTATAAAATAGTCTGTGTAACATTAAGAACCTTCCAAGAACCAGTAAATATGTGTTGGAACAATTTATTACCCTGTTACACCAGAGTAGGAATGACTTGGAACTAGCCTTTAGAGTTTTAATAATCTAGTTTCAGGAAAAGGATCCATGAAACTCAATGAAAAACAAGCTTACAATTTAGTTATAACATCCCCCCTCCCTTCTTCAGCCCAAGATACTAGAGAAGACAACATTATATACTTGAGAATTCCCTAGCTCCCATTCCAATTAAACATATCTGCATAGGAACAGGGCTATTCACTTAGTTTTAAAAATGTCATTCTCCTTAAAATACCCCCCCACCCCCTATTTTAGGAATGTCAAGGAGATTTTTTGGTTAGTACACTAAAAGTTCATTCTGGAACCTAGTTCCAAGATAAATATTTATAAATTACTTGTTACTAATATTGTGATTAGACTATATCTGAAGTCTGGCCTTAAAATAAGCTTGTAATAGATTTTCCATTCAATTGGTTTATCTAATTAAGATTATTAAGAAAACAATTATCCTGACAATTAACATCCAACATCATGCCAAATTACTAATCCCAGCTCATCAACTTCATATATAATATATTTACACTTTTAATATTGTTAAATGAATTTTGATGAATGAATACGATTTTGCAGAAATTATGATATTTAACAAAAACTGTCAACCCTCTTTCCCATTAATGTTTATATATACTTGGGATAAAGGACAAAAATTAGAATGCACTTATTATAGAGGCTAACTGCAAATTATAGAGGCTAAATGCAAATTATTTGACTATTAAGTTGTTCTTTAAAATTGTCTTTCCTGTATCTATCTAATGTATGATTTAATGATTAATTGATTAATTGATTGAATAATTTTCCTAGTGGAGGACACTATGTTGTCACAATCTACCATTGTCAGATTCTTAGAGAAGCAAACCTTTATCTCCTAAATATTAAAATATTAAATATTCAATAAAATAAAACCAAGAAAACAGCTATTTTAAAAAATCAAATCCCTAACAGTCTCCAACCCCCCTTGATTTTCATAAAGGGACTGGTAAGGTAAAATAAAAGGGGGTATTGGCCTAGTAATTGTTGAAGTTGATTGCGACCAATAATAGCTCTAACATATATGATATGGTATTTGAATCAAAGTATAAACGAATCTAAAAATTAGGATAACCCAAAGGTGCCAATAGAAATTATAGGCACACTTTACTATAATTTAAAATAAAATTCGCTATCAACACCTAACATGTCTAACCAATTTTAATTTCACCTAGTGGTCCCTTTCCGAATATGAATTGTTGTTTACTAAACAGCAGTCAACTAGTGTTTCATAAACCAAATATGTTAATTTTCTGCCCATTCTTAGTAAATGTTTCAATTATAATTCTAGATCTTGAAAGCAGACAAGATAATATAATTCATAATTAATTGCTTTTACATCCTCTCTACTCTCCTCCTGAAAAATTAATTAATCCCTTCCCTTTTTTACGCTTTCAACCTTTCCTTAGGAGGAGTTACATTCAAGATCTTAATGGGAATGCTAACTTTTTATTTAACAGGAAATTTTTTTAAAAGAAATTAATCCAGGTTTAGCATCAAAATGATAAGAATTTAAAAATAAAATTTTGAAGATCTGGAAATAAATAAAAAAATTTGGAAATAAAAAGCAGGTTTTTATTCATAAAAAACATTTTTCAGAAGAATATACACCCGTGGAATGTATTTTTTACTTGTAAGGGGATAACAATTTTAAATTTACCTTAATAAACTGCTGATCATCAATCATCTCACAGTCTACATGGGGTCTAGTTTTCGTGTTATGCAGGACAGCAGTGTAAATATCATGCTTGCTGTACAAACCACCTAAATATTTAATTTTTATCACGCAGTTTTTACACATTAGCTTGCAGTACAGTAGTGTACATATCATGCTTAATATAAATACCACCTTATTATATCATTTATATTATGCAGTTTATAAACATCATGCTAGCAGTACAGCAATGCACAATGTACACATCATGCTTGCTGAACAGTGATCATACCACCTAATTTTATACTCAGTATTATGCAGTACAGTTCAGAGTAGTAATCCTTATCAATACGCAATACTTTCATATACAATACAAAATATAAATAGTAGTGTACACATCATACTTACAGCATTTACCACCTCATCATATAATACATGGTATATACTAGTATTGTACACTGTACACTGTACACATCATACTTACAGCATTTACCACCTCATCATATAATACATGGTATATACTAGTATTGTACACTGTATACTGTACACATCATACTTACAGCATTTACCACCTCATCATATAATACATGGTATATACTAGTATTGCACACTGTACACATCATACTTACAGCATTTACCACCTCATCATATAATACATGGTATATACTAGTATTGTACACTGTACACTGTACACATCATACTTACAGCATTTACCACCTCATCATATAATACATGGTATATACTAGTATTGTACAATGTACACTGTACACATCATACTTACAGCATTTACCACCTCATCATATAATACATGGTATGTACTAGTATTGTACACTGTACACATCATGTTTACTGCTATACCACCTCATTATATACAAAGTGTATAGTAGAAGTTTATACATCATACACTAGTACTTACTACATCCTATAGTAATAATGATAATAATGTATAGATAATGCTTACTGTGTACAATATACATAAAATTACCACATAATTATATAGTAAGCAAAGGGTCTAGGTCATTGTGGGAAGGTTTTATGGGCTTATTAATCAATTACTAATTCTGTATATTTAATCCTACCTGGAATAATATTATTTTGTTTCAACCACTCTGTGATAGGAACTAGTTTAGCCAGATCTGAACCAATAGAGAAATATTTCAACTCTGAGGATAGGTTTAATAAAGGTACATGTTTTTAATTCCAACTTTATAGTTATTAATTAATTGTAGTGCAATACTTATAATAATTACTCCAGTGGCCGAATTTAAAGAATTTGAGCAGCGGTTCAAATTTAAGCCGCGGTTTAAATATGGTTGGTTCCACTTAAAATTGTATCAAATGTTGCAAGATTTAAGCCGGCGCTTAATTTAAACCGGGTTTTGGCGGATTTAAACCGCGGCTCAAATTCTTTAAATCCCATCTCAGTATTGTTAAGATGTGTAATTTTAAAGTTTATTAACAGTTTAAAAAAAGTCCGCAAACGTTTCGAAAATGCGCACATAAGATGTTTCACATCCCTACACAGTGGACTTTAAAAAGATTTCTTTTTGGTTATAATACTCCTTTAAATGAAATTTACGACATTGTATAAAGAATAACTTTAGTATTCTGCATTGGATAAATAAAAAGAAAAGAAATGATACGGCAAAAATATAAAACAGAACAGCCCAACTGCATTCTGCAATAAAGCCTGTGTATTTAATAAACATGACAGGGCTACCACACAAAAGATGAGAAATGAAGAGGCAACGATAGATAATATTTTTTACATTTATGGTTCTCTGCAGTTTTATACCTGCTTTTCTTCTTTACCTAACCATTGCATATTTTATCCATTGGACAGTTCTATTCAAAGGTTTCCATTTCTTCAGTGCCCTTGTTGGGTTACCCTGTATTATATATATTTAATCCATTCGACCGTTCTATTCAAAGGTTTCCATGTCCTCAGTACCTTATCTTGTTGGGTAACCCTGTATTATATATAGTTTATCCATTGGACCGTTCTATTCAAAGGTTTCCATGTCCTCAGTACCTTATCTTGTTGGGTAACCCTGTATTATATATAGTTTATCTATTGGACTCCATGTCCTCAGTACCTTATCTTGTTGGGTAACCCTGTATTATATATAGTTTATCTATTGGACCGTTCTATTCAAAGGTTTCCATGTCCTCAGTGTCGTATCTTGTTGGGTAACCCTGTATTATATAGTTTATCTATTGGACCGTTCTATTCAAAGGTTTCCATGTCCTCAGTGTCGTATCTTGTTGGGTAACCCTGTATTAAATATATTTTATCCATTGGACCGTTCTATTCAAAAGTTTCCATGTCCTCAGTGCCTTATCTTGTTGGGTTACCCTGTATTATATATATTCTGTTATATCCAGTGTAAACTTTGGAGTAAAACTTGTGGCAAAATTTGCCCAAATTTGTTCATACTTAGTTTACTCTCAGTTTAAAATATATAAACCTTGGTATGGTTACGTTCACCATAAAGGAAATGTTAATCAAGGTAAATAGTTTCTTCAAAATAACTTGTTCTCAGCTCAAAAAATCCTCGAAATTTTAAACTGAAAAGTTTCATAAAATTTTGGTATTATACAATCCATTTAGAAAAATGTGTTGACACGGCATTTCTCCTGGAAAAAATCTATTTATTAAAAATAATAAAAACTTATGAATTATATGTTACGATTCTCATTCTAATTATATGAAGAGTAATTTTGTCATTGGCAGTTGTAACTTTTAACAATGATGAATAAAATTTACATGAAATTATGAAGTTCAGAAGAATTTTCTTATTTCAAATGTTTGTATAAAAGAACCATGTGCTAAGAAGGATATTAAAGTAGGAAGAAGGCAGCAGAGTCTAGAGATGAGAATCGATTTTTTAAAATTCTTTTTTTTTTACTTTTAAAGGTCTGTTTAAGTTATTGTAAATATATATATAAATATGTTCTATTCACAACAGCACCCTTTACAGAGCTTTTTACGTGCTTTTCAATTCTGATATTCTAAAACAAAGCAACTGGCGGATTTGCTAAAGAAATAATGTAGGATGGAAATCGACCGAATCTAACATTTCATGAATGTTTAAAGATTAGAGTATGTCTACGGTACCCTCAATAGGCTTCACACGAATATGAGATGTTTTTCATAATTTTTCAAAATTTTACGCATTATTATTTAAAGTTTGCTCTTCTCTTCTCTTTTGTTCTTCTGTTCTTCTGGCAAAAACACATTATTTTACCAATCGTTTTAATATTCTGCTTTGCCTAGTCAAATTTTGGAAAATGTAACAACATACAATTTCTACCAGTGCATAGTACACATCTCCAATTCTTGTAGAACTGACCTTATAAACTAAAAAACCTAAAATTTCACAAAGCGAACCACAAACGATGCCCACCTCTAACTGTAGGCCCAGCCTGTAACAATACCCTGGAGTATTCGCTTTAACAAATTATTCTGCAAATATACTTTCATTAAAACTTTCACAAACATTTCAGACTAAACATAGAAAAACAACTTGACGAATTTTTTATTTCAAAATTTTTTATGGTTTAGTGAAAATGTTTATTGATTTTTTTCCTCAGAAAGCTGATTCAACATTTAATTAAAAAATTTTATAGAGAGATATATTCCTAAAAGTTTAATACAAGTAATGAATATTTAATTTTCATAAGGAAAACGAAAAAATAAACCCGAGATAGAATATTTATTTACAATTGTGCCCAATCCGTATCCCCTGTATTACATAATATGAGCAATCTTTTATACATGTGCATAACTTAAAGGAGCTGTAGGAATGACTTGCAAATTTCCTGCTTCAAACACATCGTCAGGAAATATGTGAGATGGTGAAAAATTAACACTTTTCAAGCTAGATAAACGATGATATCTTACACATTATCTAGCAGATAACAAGCATCGAATTTCCCTTTAATAATCTTAAACTTAATTATCAAAAGATGACCCACAAAAATTCTTTGTTATACCAAAATATAACATCATTAAAATTAGATAAAAAATCTTATCCACTTGGTGCTGGGGTAACTCATCATCTTGGGAATGCCCTCACATATTTTCAGTACTTAAACTCAGTTCTATGGATAGCAGATTATTTTGAGAAAAACAGAAAACTAATCTCTATGCTAGAATTCCAAGATAACCCACTTCAAAGCGTTTCCTACTTTTGAAAGCAATATAAAAGAAAATGATAAAAAATGAAGGTCTTTATCATTCCTTCTTGTACTCGAAACTAGATTAATGTTTCTGTTGGTTTCACTTTTTTAACGGATAAATCGTAACATTTTTAGGAGCGGAAGAACCGCTAGGCGATTTTTTTTAAGTTTGCACTCAAAAAAATTAATTATTTATTACTTTTTAGTATAGACACAAGGAAGTGGTAAAATTTCTAGTATGACTAAGAAGCACTTCTAGCATTGATTTTACACCTGGAGGAGACCATATTGACTTCTGTTAATGGCCCTATGGTGCACATTGTACAATATTGTTAAAGTACGCCACATGAAGCGCTAGAAAAAGTAAGAATCCAATTTTCTGATTTAATGACTCGGGCTGCCTGTTTACTAAAAAATATTTCTCATCGCCCAAAGTAATATCTATCTCCATTTAAAAGATGTTTTCAACTTCCCCAGTCACAACTTCCCAGAGACATCTTCCCCAACAGCAATTTCCCCAACAACCAATTTCCCCAACACTAACTTCCCCAGTCACTAACTTTCCCTACAGCAACTTCTCCAACAACAATTTCCCCATGCTGTAAAACAGCAACTTCCCCAACACCAATTTCCCCATGCAGTAAAATATCAAATATTTCCGTTTTTAACATTACTCCAGTGAACAAATGCGCAATTTTAAAATAAAAAAATGCGCAAATTTTTGAATGTGAAAAAAATCAGTTGGATTAGAGTCGACAATGTTGGCAGTTCATACAAGAAGAGAAATGTTCTGGTGGATCCCAATAAGTATGAGTACAACCTACAATCAATGTGTGGAGAAAAGAAAACATTCAAAATGTGTAGCAACAGCCGTTGGGAAGTGAAGTTGCTGTTGGGGAAATTAAGAATTTTTCTGCATGGGGAAGTTGCTGTTGGGGAAATTAGTGACTGGGGAAGTTAGTGTTGGGAAATTAGCGGTTGGGGAAGTTGCTGTTGGGGAAATTAGTGACTGGGGAAGTTAGTGTAAGGGAAATTAGCGGCTGGGGAAGTTGCTGTTGGGGAAGCTGTGACTGGGGAAATTGTGTTGGGGAAGTTGCGCTGGGGAAATGACCTAACACCTTTTCAATAAACCTTTAGTTTATAGATTTTTGTATTCGCCTACTCGAGTTCAACATCTAAACAAAACTAATTACATGGAAAGAAAGAACAAAAAAATTGGAAAAATTGGAAAAAGTGAAAATGAATTTATAAGCTCACTAATTATTTCTAGCGCTAATTGAAAAGCGCGCATGCGCAAAGGTTCAAAAACGTAATTTTATTTCTACCGCTTCATGTGACATATTTATAGCTTTATTTTCGAAACTGAGGAGCAATAATGAAAGCTTTAAGAATATTGTACACCATGGCCATTAACAGAGGTCAATATGGTCTTATTTCTAAGAAATAAACGGTTTAATGTTAACCTTTTTATTCATGATTACCAATTGAGGATTGCGCATGCCGCAAAACACTTTTGGGTGGCGTTAGTTTACTTCTTCACTCCCCCCCCCCTCCTTCCTGGAGACAACCACTATTAGAAATTCAAATAATTTGGTCTTCTCAAAAGCTCAGTACATAATAATTTACATTAATTTGGAGTTACATCATCAGTCTAAAATTAATTTCTATTCTACAATATTGTTCCAAGGTTTTTTTTTCTTCATTTTATCTTTATCTAATTAGTTTAAAATGAGGTGTTAACTTTTGTTTTAATTAGAAAATGTTCAAGTCTTTGAATTAGTTTCTTTGTTAACTAAACGTTGATCACAGAATTTCCAAATTAGGAAATAATAGCAGAATAAAAACAAACCATGTATATTTATAACATAAAATTGCGATGTATGTACTAAGCATGTTTGTAAATCTTGTATTCTCACAATTAATAATTGCATCAATCAAAGGAGTATATAAAAATGGGGGGGGAGGAGGGGGGCTATTGGGACTCAACCCAACTGGATCAGTAATATCTATGGTTTCCAGGTATCATATCGTTTAAAATTCTTTCGATAAATTTTTTACTGATATAAGCGATTTTCTTAGCAAAAATTACTCATTTCAAAACCAATTATGAAATGAAAACGTTATTCTCTAATCAATACTTTTTCATTAACCGGATCTTATCCATATCCTCTTGATTTATCCGCTAAACCTTTTGCAGCATCTCTACAATAAAGTCCTTTTATACGACAGCAATAAATCTTGTTTGCAAACCAATAAAGGGAAGAGGAGACTTCCTTGCTAATACAGTTAAACTAATTGGGAGGATAGCTTACATACAATAATAACCCCTATTTAGGAATGTTGTACGAAGTAAATATAGCGCTAGAGGGTGATAACTGATAACACTTATATCTGACAGTTATTTTTTAACTAGATTTATTGTCTAGTAATAACAGACAGTTAAAGGGACTGTAAGCGTAATTTCAAGGGATTCAATATGCAAAAATGAAAACGCCCTTTAAACCTTTATCTGATCAATAATGTAGATGGTAAAAGATATGGTTGTTTTTCTAGCTTTTAAAGTGTTAAATTCTGATAATTCTGATATATTTTCCTACAGTAGAAATGCGCAAATCACATTTGTTGAGACACCACATTTAGAATAATCAGTGTTATAAATGATTATCATAGATATCTAATATATACGTGACTTAACAACAGTTTTAAGGGTAAGTCAATCAGGCTTTGCCGTCTTAACAATCTCTTGAAATTACGTTAGCAGATGTAGCTAGCTTTAACTATATATTTCCCAAACCTGGCCCTCCTCGATCTCCTGCTTATGAATACGAAACCTTGTTTACAAATCTAATTTACAATTAATACCCTTCAGTAAGTTAATACCCACTATCTCACTTTTTATCCCTATAAACTCTCTTTGTATTTTCGTTTCAAATTAATAAAATCAATATTTAAAGCAAACACGTTTATTTCTGATTTGGTTCTTTTGCCTAGTTTATTTAAATTTCTATTGTCTTAAAAAAAAAAACATTTGTTTGAGTACTTTAGTGATTTGGAAAATATTACTTTTTAAAATGCTGTTTCTTAATTTGAACAAAACAACATTTTATGGAAAACACATATGACAATAACACTTCAGGAGAGTTGAAAATACAATACAACCTTGAATGTATCTTAAAATAACACTTTTTTACAACTAACATCGACGAATTTCCAAACTCCAAACATAAAAAAATTGTTATGAAAATGATTTTTCGCAGATTATCAAACTTTTTATATTGATATTTCTGATGTCATAAAAAATTGGTTCAAATTAGCAGGTTTACACCGTACACCGCCACCCTGTGACCCTAAATAATAGGCTGTGAAGAGAATGAAACAGACTTGGAACAAACTTCTCTCAATGCAGATAAATAAATATTTTAAACATATAGTTCTAAAACTTCCCAGCTTATACTGGAAATCTTATTAATAATCCAGAGACTGGATGACCTACAATCTTCAATGGAAACTTCTAATTTCTAAAAGGTTACTAGCTGAAGTGCCCGGCGTGTCCCATTGAATTAAAAAAATACTTTTTTTCAAGTTTTGAATAATATTTTTTTTGTCTATATGTTTACCATAGGGTAACCTTGGGTTGCCAATTTGGTCCAGCCGTTTGGGCAGCTTCAGCTAAAATATATATATTATAGAAGGCCTTAATTATTTAAATAAACATTATCAAACTGTAAAAAACTCTTTAAGGAATTCACAAAAATTGGTAGATTGGTAGATGGGTAAAAATATTGTTCAGCTACAAAACCTTGACAGTTACTTAGGGACTAAGGGAACTTGACAATAGTATCTGATTGGTCAGGGACCAAATTCAATAAACTTGAACTGCCTACCTCCGGTATAGATTGAATCACCAATTTAAATCCTTGCTTACACATTTAAACTTTGAATGAGTGGTTCAAACAGTTAGTTTAGATTAAGCCCCTATTATAAAGAAACAAGGTTAGCTTGTACATATACTTTCTTTGTCCTATGGCATACTGTATAAATCCATACTTATTTCTATGCCACTATTTATCCATTTTTACAACCTTCAGGTTCTTGGATTTTTGGAGTTAGGGGGAAAAATATGTGGAAACAATGGTTTGTCATAATTTTTCAAAGGAAGAATTTTTTCTAAGATTATAAAAATCTAAAATGTCTTACTTTCTATTTTCTTGCAGCCATTACTTGGTTTCTTTTCCTCCCAATCTGTACAGGTTGTGTAGGGCCAGTGTTGGGTTAGAATCAAAATATCAAAATGAGTGTCCTGCAAAATTAAGTAATTACGTGAATAGTACGTAAATATAACGTAACGTAAATATAACATATATTTAACGTATAACGAAAATACAACGTATATTTAAAGTAAATATAACGTTAATTGTATCTTGAACATGAAGTAGACCAAGATTTAAACAACAATTATTAATGTTATTCATTAAAATTTAACTTACAGTCAATGTTTATGTAACGTTGAGTTCCAGGGTTACAAAATATTAACAATAGAATTGTAATGACGTAATATAAACAAAATGTAAATTATAAAGTCCACAATAGCATGTCATATCTATATTTATTAAGTAAAAATCACTGTTTGTCTGTCTATTTGTTTAGATGTCTGATCATAACTCAGAAACCCCTAGACTGAACTGTCACAAATTTTGATAGGGGAAAAAGTAGAACCATGAGAATTTTCTTAGCTAGGTTTAAAAATTCGACCTCTTCAAGAGAAAATTTAGTTTTTAGGCAAGGCGGGGTTCAAGAGCTAGTTTTATTAAAATTACGACTTATCAATCATAGGCAATGAGCATAATCAATCAATCAATCAATCACACTTCTAGAAACACCCTTGCATGAGCTTAATTTGCTTATCTTACACTTTTCCTTTCTCCAAATAAATATTAAATATACGCTGCATTGAGCAAAATTTCGATTTACAAAATGGATTATCTTATACAGCTATAAATTTTCCTGCACTAATATAACAGAACTAGCAGAAGCTTTTGTCAAGAAAGAATCACTAAACTTTTAAACTCCTTTTATCTTTGCAACCGAATGGTGTAAACCCTTGATATTTCAAACTTTTAAAACAAACTGAATTAATAGTTTTAAATATTTTACTGGCCTTAAAACCAGGTTGCAACGATAAATGGATTATACAATTAAATATTGGTCGAGTATTCAGTTCCTTTAAGTTAAACAAAAAACTAACAAATTTATAAAAAGTTATTTTTCTTTTGAAGGGATTATTCCATTACCTTACTGTATGATGGGAAGGGGTAGAGGAGTGCCAAGATAAATTCAACCCTCATTTTCCTCTGTAACAAATATAATAATAATAATTTAGTTAAATGATTTTTAATTATTCAATCAAATAGAATCGTACAAAATCTTTTATAAATGTAAAAACAAAACAATTTTGAATAATTTTGGCAAGAGGCAATGGCAATATTTAAATACATAAATCAGGGAGAAGAGCTTTATCAATTTATAAAATTATTTATTTTTATGAAATGCCTATTTATTCAGCTAAGTTTGAGTTTACAATTTTATTTAACATGGATATTCATGAATAATAAATTTAAAACTTAAAACCAATCACTGAAGTAAAAGTTGCAAACTTTAAAACTTCTTAACTATATGAATAATTTTTAAATATTTTTACACATTTCCATTTTTATCTAAGAATTGGTAAAAGCTAAATCTACATTAATAATAATAATAGTGGTGTTTGAAAAAAGGAGAATTATTACTATTTTAGATAAAATCATTTCATACTTTTTTAATTAAATCCAATCAAACTGTTGTGGTTATCTGTATAAAGAACTCAATTGGCTTTCTTGCTAATAAAATTTTCTTGGAAAAAATTCCTAACATGATTTTTAAGTTTCATGAGAAGGAGAATATTTACAAGATCCAATAGTTTTTTCATTACATCTTAAGGCTAAAAGATTTTTCACTCGCTTTGCAAGATATATTTTTTAAAATCTTCTGATTACTCAATCAACAATGTACTCCCTATACTAACTCATTAAAAATGCTTTCTCTGTTTCCTTTGATAAGAATGAAGCGAGTACAACTAATAATAACTTCTATTATTAAACACAAAATCTAAACAATTACACATTAGTTTTTAATGTAAAATAAAATAATTGCAAAAAAATGTAATAGTTTGAATTGAAAGTTTGTAAAACAGTTTCATTTCTCAACAGATAAACAACCGTTAGTAAACAGTCATTTCACACTAAACTTAACGTACGTATAATGTTTGCAATTGTTTTGATAAGAAACGTCATTAACAGATCTTATACGTCACATTAAACGTGCACAAAATTCTATCCACACCAACCTCAGTTCTTCAAACATTAATATAAGTTGTGTTTCCGAGTTTGATAAAAAGATTAGATTAAATATTGTATTTGTGAAAGCTGAGCTAGTCCCCAGTTTACAAAACATTAATTCTAAGCACAATAAGGGGACCCCTAGCACAATGGGGGGGAGGATTAAACCCCCTCCCCCAAAGCAAAATACAGGGATAAAATCCCAACTCTCTCTGTAACAATCCCATTGACTAAATTTCTTCGGATTCTAGATCGTTTTCTTTAGAAATTGCACTCTTTTAGTATAAAATTATTGCTATTAGACTTTCTCCGTTACTATTATCATTAAAAGGGAAAGTGATTCTACCGTTAAACTTGTCAGTTCAATACCCATAGCACTTTTTTGTTAAAACAAACTTCTAGAAATACTACTACACAAAATATGTGTTTACATTTATTTACGCAATACTTATTGCTTTTTTAAACCGTCTCAAATCCAAATACCTTTAACATTGAACTAAAAAAAAGGTTTAAAATGAAACGTAGACTTCAGAGGAATGAATCTTCACGCCAAATAAAATTTCGGTTAATCTGTAAAAAAATGTGATATATAGTATAAAATGAGCATTTACAAAACATTTTGTTCAAGATGGACTGTATGTTTATGTTGTACATTATACAATGTAATACTGAATTATATGACACTTGACATTTTCCCTAGACCACAAATAGTATAATCTAGGGGGAATTTTGAGCTGAAAGTAGGTAATAAATTCTAAATGGATCTCCCGGAGGCAACTAGGGATCATATTTAAAAAGCTTGACACTGGTTTTTAGTTAGTCCTTATTTTTACTTTGATCGGAACTTTTAAAAACCAATAATCCGCTTCTTTTATAATTCGACAAACGAGATATCACAGATCACTTCACCCCATCACAATAATTGTTAGCAATGGGTATTACAAGATCAATCATCGTGAATTATTTTCTTAAAAAATCCCAAGCTCTGTGATCGAAACATTTTTTTAATGCGAAAAAAAGTTTAATGGAAAATGTCCGAAGCAATCTCATACAGGACAAACAAATCTAATGTACTCGAGATTAAAAATGTCTACGTCAACTTGTAAATGATAAAATTTTGGTCTAATTATATAAAACTATTAGCAGACTGTAAAGTCCCAGAGTTTCACCGTCTTGTCGTAGCTTCCTGAAACAATAATAAGGTTATTTCAAATATTTTTTATTTGCATTAAGTTGATTTCTTCCCACTTATTGTACGAGTTTTAAATTTATGTATTGTTTTGTATTGAATTGTAATCAGAATGCTCCATTCGCGGTATTGTTAAAAATTTTTATTTCTACCTGTGTATATTATTATATAATTATTATATGAATAAAATGTTATAAGAAGATTGTTGTGTTTCAAGTGATATGTGTATATTATTATATAATTATTATATGAATAAAATGTTATAAGAAGATTGTTGTGTTTCAAGTGATATGTGTATATTATTATATTTTTTACATTTCTTATTCCAAATCCTTAACATGATTCTGTTAAAATCAGTGCTTAGGATCCGGATCCGTTGGATCCGCAATATTTTTGCTTCCTGGATCCGGATCCGCAAAAATATGCGAATCCAAGGGGTAAAATATCAACCAAAAAATGCAAAAAAAACCTTTTTTACTCTTAAACCCCAATTCTGAACTTTTTAAAAAAGAGATTATTGTTTATAAAAACAAGCGAAAAAAATAAAACAAAAAAAATTGAAAATTATTTTTTGTTAAAAAAATTCAGTAAATCTTAAAGAAATGACCTGGATCCGGATCCATTTTTTTCCAGTGTAGATCCGGATCCTAAGCACTGGTTAAAATGATATAAGGTGTTTGGATTTCTTGACTGAAAAACATGCTTTTTTTGTGTTAAACTCAGTACTGCTAATTTACCGAACTTCTGTGCATATTGTGTCAAATAAGCTTTAAATTATCTATTATCGTCTCAATTTAATTGATAAAGAATCATATGGTTTTGCAGTTGTTTTGATAACTACTAAAATTCTAAAGATAACTTAAGATAACGTGTGTGGAGTTGTGAACTGTGGAAAAGAAAGATGAGATAACATATATCAAATTAAAAATGATAAGGCAACAAACAGGGTGGTCGGGCTTAACAGGGGGGNAATGGGTAATAGTGACGAACGGGTGCTAAAAATATAGAACTGCGAAACTGATAGTAAGCATGTGACAGATTGACTACATGGAATAAAAAAATTACATTTTATTAGAAAAGAAAATATAATTGGAATATTTAGGATGATTCTACCTGAAACTATATAAAAGTCGTTGAATTGTAAACATGTTACTCCATCAGAGTGTGACTTCAGAGTTACCAATCTTCGGCCTGTGTTCAGGTCCCAAACCTAGTGTACATGATGTTTAGTACAGTACATAGTTTTCAAGTCCCAGACCTAGTGTGCATAATGTTTAGTACAGTAC
The DNA here is from genome assembly GCF_000591075.1 of Eurytemora carolleeae. Taxonomy (NCBI): domain Eukaryota; kingdom Metazoa; phylum Arthropoda; class Copepoda; order Calanoida; family Temoridae; genus Eurytemora; species Eurytemora carolleeae. The sequence goes on along the minus strand of NW_019396132.1, from coordinate 192,646 downwards.
ATAGTTTTCAAGTCCCAGACCTAGTGTGCATAATGTTTAGTACAGTATAGTTTTCAAGTCCCAGACCTAGTGTGCATAATGTTTAGTACAGTACATAGTTTTCAAGTCCCAGACCTAGTGTGCATAATGTTTAGTACAGTACCTAGTTTTCAAGTCCCAGACCTAGTGTACATAATGTTTAGTACAGTACATGGTTTTCAAGTCCCAGACCTAGTGTACATAATGTTTAGTACAGTACATAGTTTTCAAGTCCCAGACCTAGTGAACATAATGTTTAGTACAGTACATAGTTTTCAAGTCCCAGACCTAGTGTACATAATGTTTAGTACAGTATATAATGTTCATGTCTCATACATAGTGTACATAAGATTTTGTTCGGTACGAAGTTTTCAGGACCCAGACCTAGTATACATAGGGTTTAGTTTAGTACAGAGTATTCAGCTCCCAGACCTTGTTTACATAGGGTTTAGTTTAGTACAGAGTGTTCAGCTCCCTGACCTAGTGTACATAGGGTTTAGTTTAGTACAGAGTGTTCAGCTCCCAGACCTTGTGTATATAGGGTTTAATTTAGTACAGAGTGTTCAGCTCCCGGACCTTGTGTAGATAGGGTTTAGTTTAGTACAGAGTGTTCAGCTCCCAGACCTAGTGTACAAAGGGTTTAGTTTAGTACTGAGTGTTCAGCTCTCGGACCTAGTGTACATAGGGTTTACTTTAGTACTGAGTGTTCAGCTCTCGGACCTAGTGTACATAGGGTTTAGTTTAGTACTGAGTGTTCAGCTCCCTGACCTTGTGTACATAGGGTTTAGTTTAGTACAGAGTGTTCAGCTCCTTGACCTAGTGTACATAGGGTTTAGTTTAGTACAGTGTTCAGCTCCCTGACCTTGTGTACATAGGGTTTAGTTTAGTACTGAGTGTTCAGCTCTCGGACCTAGTGTACATAGGGTTTAGTTTAGTACTGAGTGTTCAGCTCTCTGACCTAGTGTACATAGGGTTTAGTTAAGTTCAGAGTGTTCAGGTGACAGACCCTGTATACAAAGGGTTTAGTTCAGTACAGAGTGTTTAGGTGACAGACCTTGTGTACATAGGGTTTAGTTTAGTACACAGTGTTCAGGTGACAGACCTTGTTTACATATGGTTTAGTACAGAGTGTTCAGGTGACAGACCTTGTGTACATAGTGTTCTGTGCAGTACACAGTGTTAACTAAGAATTATATTGGATTAACTAATCTAAGTTCAAAATTATCAAAGAGTTGCACCATCAGGTTGCAAACATATTGGGATTGTAAAATTTAAATTTGTTACAAAGAATTAATGTCTTTAAAAATCAAATAAATTAAATATACCTTAATTGTTTTATCGTCGGCAGCCGATATTATTCTCCATTCGTCCGCCTGAAGGCATCTTAAAACAGGACATTAATAATAAACACAAAATAAACAAATCTACATGTCAAATCTTATGCTTACATATTTATTGAATTGACATTATTTAATCAAAGGTGAGAACTCTTGTATTAGGGAAATAGAGAAGATCAATACTTGATCCCAATCTAGTGTTAATCTGCAGATTAATTTATTCCATTTAATATTGTTTCGCATCTACCTGATGCAATAAAGACCAGTTTATCACCCCTGTGCAACCGCCTTATTTACCCCTGAATTTGATGTTTGTCTCAAGAAGAAAGAAGTTTCCAGAAAACGCGTACTTTCTAGTTTGTATATTATAACCCTTTGAGTTTGTACCGCGGCCAGCTTTTTATCAGCATTGTTAAAGATTTCGTAGTTGACGGACTGTATATTGTCTTTACGTTGATTATTTACTGTGAAGTGTTTCGAGGACCAATGTGGTGAGTTATCCTCATATACATTATTTATATTATATCGATATTTACTTCAAATATTATATTCTTATGCTGCAGTTTTTAAATGCCGAAGTAAAAAAGTTGTTTGTCTTTAAGTAAAATATGATAAACGTTGGTTTACTAAAGCTTTTTCTGTAGCCCAGTACTTTTTTCGATCTATATATTGTCATTTTTGATAGATTGAACTGCGTAATAAAACTTGAAGACTGATCCTGACTTTATTATGGAGAGATCTAAGAGCAGAGCAGCTTACGGTCAAATCCGGAGAAACACCACACGGTATACATATACTCAAATCTAGGGCAACTGGGTTGTTGCGAAACAAATATCCCGCAATGTAATTGTATCCTGAAGGGATAACTGAAATGAAGAGATTAAGCATTGATGCTCAAATTTGAAGTGCCCACAGTTGATATCGAGATGATGAGTATTTAACACAAAAGTTCCCAGTTCATGTGGGATTTAAGCCTTAGGTTGTAATGGATTATATAAATAATTCCCTTGTCTTATCTCATCTAATTCTATTTTCTAAAATTTACATTTTCTTCCTAAAACAGAGTCTGCTCTAACTTTTTATTTAACTGTAAAGAATGAGGGGGGGGGGGGGCGCGTAAACTTTACCCGTATACTAGTCCAGAAACCCAACATTGTCTAGAAACTAAGTTTTTTCCTACAAACGTCGACCTTCTCAACTTACAAATTTTAAATCAAGCTGAGAACATAAGACCGTAGTTTCCCCATCAAAATTTGATAGATTACTACTTTATATATTTATCTATGTATATGCTGACGTTTTAACGGACAAAACACTACTACTACTAAGTTTTAAAATCTTGAGTTTAACATGATAATCACAGAAAATTGATAGGAGATATAATAAACATCACTCTAAAACCAAACCGTAATCGTTGAATGCATTTTCCGGAGAGTAATGACGAAAGACAAACGTTTAACGCAACATTTAAATAGCACATCGGCGACGATCTTCGAAAACGTTTAGCTGTACAGATCAGACGTTACAAAAGCTTTATACTTGCTTTTATTAACTGTCAACATAATATATGTTAAGTATATTTAAAAAGTTCTAAGGGTTTAAATTTACCTGATAACTCCAGTATGCCCCTCACTAGACATCCAGTCCAGGGTTCTTAAACAGTCCAAGGAGGAGATAGACCAGACCTTGATAGTTCTACACAAACAACCATATTTAAACTAGAGATATATACCAGACCTTGATAGTTCTATTTAAACTAGAGATATATACCAGACCTTGATAGTTCTGCACAAACAACCAGATTTAAACTAGAGATATATACCAGACCTTGATAGTTCTACACAAACAACCAGATTTAAACTAGAGATATATACCAGACCTTGATAGTTCTACACAAACAACCATATTTAAACTAGAGATATATATACCAGACCTTGATAGTTCTACACAAATAACAAGATTTAAACTAGAGATATATACCAGACCTTGATAGTTCTACACAAACAACCAGATTTAAACTAGAGATATATATACCAGACCTTGATAGTTCTACACAAACAACCAGATTTATACATGACTATGGTAGTTGTTGGATCAATAAAAACATTTTCCAAAAATTAAGAAAAACAAATTTTTTATAAATTATCACAACCCCTCCCCCCATTTAGACTAAGACTGAGGTTTGAAGAGTAATGTTGTTAATGATCGGACATACATATCACATAGTGTATACTCTTTTAAAAGAGACTAACTTTAATTTATTTCAATAGTCCTTTAAAGTTAAAAATTGAAACTTAATCTTTTATTCAAGTCTCAGTTTAACAAGTCATATAGTTTAATGCATATTTTCTTTTCTAGGTCTTTAAATATTGACAAAACTTTAATAGTTCCAAGCTTAAACCAGATTGAAACGAAAAAAATTGCACTTTTTGTAAAAAAGAAAATTGAAATATCGAGATTTCAAAGTATCTATAATTTCATCTTATTACCAATAAAATTTTATTTTTAGCGCAGTGTACTTTTCAAAAAAGACTTTTAAAAATCAGAAAAAATTCGAGATTTCTTGCTTTATATGACAATTTTTTAGTTGATTCACGAGGTTTCTGATTTTCTTTTAGTTTAAAGATTTTCTATCAAAATTTTGCACTAAAACATGTAGCAGCAGCAACAGAACCTATCTGAACCTATTTCGATTTTTATCGTATTATTTTACCAAAAAGCATGAAATAAAAATAATTAATTTAGTAACTTTGGGGCAAAAAATGCTGAAACTCAAAAGTTTTTTCTTACAAAGAATGTTTCAAAAATATTTGATAGCAAGAAGATCTTTGTAATAATATATTTCGGCCAGATCCTAGCACGAGAATTGCCCCCCCCCCCCCACCGACATCAAAAAACGCGCATCTAAATAATATTATTTTAATACCAGCTTGGGAACCCAGCGGGACCCAGAGGTGTCATAGTGAGTCCCACTGATCGGACAAACAAACAAGGTAGACAGACAAACACAGAGAATACAAATTTATGTATATCCATACAGTAAGAATGAGACAATATCTGTATATATTTATAATATGGCTGTTTTCCTGTCTAAGGATCCTGTGATGATTTTAACCTCGGAGGAGTCAATGGTGAGGCAGGTGACAGCATCCTTGTGCCCTTCCAGTATACCCTCACAGATACCAGTATCCAGACTCCAGATCTTAACATTTATATACAGATACAGTATACCTTCACAGATACCAGAATCCAGACTCCAGATCTTAACATTTATATACAGATACAGGATACCTTCACAGATACCAGTATCCAGACTCCAGATCTTAAGATTTTTATACAGATACAGTATACCTTCACAGATACCAGTATCCAGACTCCAGATCTTAACATTTTTATACAGATACAGTATACCTTCACAGATACCAGTATCCAGACTCCAGATCTTAACATTTATATACAGATACAGTATACCTTCACAGATACCAGTATCCAGACTCCAGATCTTAACATTTATATAAAGATACAGTATACCTTCACAGATACCAGTATCCAGGATACAAATCCTAACATTATTACCACCTTAACAACCCTTAGGACAATTAAGTAAAATAACGGCCCTCTCTGGAAAGTTTTCGTAAAAATATTCGCGCAATTTAATCTCAGAGGAAAAATTGTCTTCCAATACTTTTTTGGGAAATAAAGTTTTTAACTTAACCACAGGTTCCCTCGACCAATTTAGCATACAAAACATCCCTCACTATATTCCCTGGATGGTTTGTAGGAAAAATTGGTCGAAGTAACCCTTGGAAAAGTAAAAAAAAACTTCCCTGCAGAAAAGTCTTAAATAATTATTTAAACAAAATTAAAGGGACTGGGACGGTCTAAGTAATTATAAGAGGTCCTCTATTTAGAGAGTTGGGGTCTGTCCTAGTATACGATTTTTGGACCCCCGCCCCCCCC
>NW_019396132.1:170115-186125 GCF_000591075.1 Eurytemora carolleeae | reverse complement strand
ATAATAATAAATAAATACTAATTTACTCATGTACAAAATTGATAGGAGGGGGGGGGGGGGGTCCAAAAATCGTATACTAGACAATTACCGAGAGTTGCATTTTACAATTGTACTATTTAAACTTTTGTTTTATCAAAATTGATGGAGATATCTTTATCCTCTCTGAAGAAAAACTTGTATTGCCGTTTATACCGCAAAGACGAGAATTCTACTTCCCAGTTAAGGTTTCTAGGTAAAATGGACAATTAAATGTACCTCTCTTAATAAAGGGTAACATGAAATCAGTAAACATTCCCTTTAGTTGAAAACTTAAAAATTATAAATGAAAACTCATGATGAATGGAAATTCTTGGGTAACTCTCAAAAACAAAGTTTAGGAAGGATAAATTTCTAAAAAATTTTGCAATACATATTTCATATTGATCTTAAGAAAATGTAGAACATTTTTGCAACTCTGCAAATATTTGTGATATTCTTGAGAAAACCAATAAAAATATGAAGAACACAATTGAAACCCTTTTAGTGAAGAGAAAAGAATGCAACACAAAGAAACTTGAAGGGTTAGTCGTCAGAGATTAATGAAATATATTCTTTTAACACCTTATAATATTCGTAATAGATCGGAACTATTACTAAATTAATTCTACCAGATTTTACTGTAGAAAGAAATTCATATGAAACCATATTAGCTGTAATGAATTTAAGGTACATTTTTAGGTTGCAATAATCATGTCAATAAGATTTTTAGGTTTCAAGAACACAGTTTCATGTCAATTAGATTTTTAGGTTGCAATAACACAGTTTCATGTCAATAAGATTTTTAGGTTTCAAGAATACAGTTTCATGTCAATTAGATTTTTAGGTTGCAATAACACAGTTTCATGTCAATTAGATTTTTAGGTTGCAATAACACAGTTTCATGTCAATAAGATTTAGTAAAAGTTATGCCAAGCGTTTACAAATGTGATTATTTAAAAATAAACCTAGCTTTTCATTTTAATAATTACTAATTAGAGAAAATAAAAATAATATATCTGATTTTTGAATTTTTGGACTATTGGATGATTTTTGACATATTTAAAGGAAGTGTGACGAAGTAATTTCAAGTGACAGTGTATTTAAAGAGCCACTGTACTTCAAATCGACTTTGTGTGCCTAATATTTTCTTTGCCATGACTTGTATATTGGTTAAGGGAGTCAGAATCCGATTTAGCATAAATTTTAACACACAAGTTCTGGAATGCCCCAAATCATGCTAAAATATTTAGGGTCTTAAAATTCTGTTTTTTGTGCAAGTCTTATGCTGAAAGAGTTATTGACGATATATAAAATAAATATCTATTCCGTGATCAGAATTTTTATTTTAACATTTTTATTTTAATATTAGTTGAAAATAGATTGCTTTATAGCCAATGATATAAATAGTTATAAACAAATATAACAAAAATAAAGGAAAGAAAAATAATAGTGGACAATTAAAAGTAGAAATTAAAGATAAACATTTCTATGGAAGGAAATAAAAAAAGAATTAAGAAGAAAATAAAGGTGAATTTAGAGATTTCAAAAAAGAAGTTGTTGGTTCAGAAAATAAAAATATTAGAAAAAGATTACAGGAGACCAAAGTCCAAAACTAAACAATGAAAAGTTAAGAATTAAATGTCAAATTTCAGCTTAAATGCCGCTCGTGACTTCAACTAAACCTTAAGTTTAAGCTAAAGCTTAAATATTGAACTCATTGAAATTGACAAGTTAAATATTTAACCTTGCAGTCTTATCATTTTCTATCAATTGATCATGATTCTCCGGAAAATGTTACTGCGCGCGGCGTCGCGTGATCATATAAAGTTTTGGAATCAGATTAACAACAATTAATAGTAAAAGTATTTAAAGAGAGAGGGAAGACATAACTGAGATTAAAATATACATATGACCATGAAAAAACATAAATGTATTTAACAATACTTTATCTCTATCGTTATTTTAATAATAATTCTTACGATATAGATGTCTCTTTAAATATTATCATAAATTTTACTCACTAGTCAACTCATTTCTATTTTTCTTTTATCTCTTTATCCTTTTTACACCTTCTTGTTTATGTCTTTCATTTTTTTTCTTTTATCTCGATGTTTTTTGACTCTTTTTCTTGTTTCTACCTTTCACTATTTCTTTCCCTTAATCCCTGATCCCTATTCATAACTTGTTTACATTTTTTTATTCTATTCTTATCCTTTTATCTTCAAATTCTTATCTCTGATGCATTTTATACATACGTCTTCCTAATATATAATTTGGTCTAAATACAAATCTTTCTTTTATACGATTATCTTTTTAACTTCTCCTTTTGTAGAAATTTCCTTATTACTTTATTTAAAATATATATATCCCTTCCCATATACATTTTTACTCTCACAATGATTATGATCGCATAGTGCTCTGTGACATGTAATCATAGAGAATAGAATATATAGAGAGGAATTTACTAGAAAAAAGTGTAAAACGGCCATTTTGTTGTACTGTTTCCATACTGCAGGTGTACTTCACATATTTATGCTATATAACCTTTTGGGCCCTGGAATATCATTTTATAGAAAATCTAAAATTATTGTTAAAAGAAAGCCAAATTATGAAATACGCTGGTTTCATAATTGACCAATGATCATTTCACATAGACTTTATGCCTTCCACTTTACAAACGATGATTTTCCGTAATAACTACATAAATCAAATGATGTTTTTATTCACCTAATTCATTATAAAGTTTATTTAACAGTTTAAAAAATTCGAAATTGAAATGAATATTATAGGGAACATAATGTATCTTCTCACACAGACTTGGTGCTTGAAAACAATGCTGATCAACTGGTAGACAAGCTTGAGATTGATGAATACAATGATGTTTTGGGTGGAAGTGATCATGCTGCACTGTTCTTTAGGGTGAGAATACCAAGGAATTTGCAGAATCATGATGTCAATCTTGATAAAGAAGAGTTTATCAGAGGTCCAGTTGTCTCGTCAGCAGATAGTTTCAAGACTGTGTTTGAAACCGAAATAAATCTAGATAACTGGGATAGTCTATCCACGCAGGAAAAGTGTTTAATCTTACAGAAAGCTTTGTTGAATGCTTTTAAAAAAGCCTGTAGTCAGATTACACTAAGGAAACCAGGCGGCCGAACTAACAAATCTGTGAGAGCTCTGTTAGATAAATGCAAACAGGTTGAAGCGGGGGTGAAGAGACTCAACAAGGAAAGATTGTCCGGAATGTTTATTGGTCCATACGAAGACAAAAAGTTTGAAAAACTTGATAAAATGAAAGTACAAGCCAAATCATTAAGAGTAGCGCTTTCTTGTATGCTAGCTAAACAGCGTAAACGAAGAAGATTAGGTTGGCCATTCACCATAGACTAACAGCTAAACAATTCTGGAGCTTGGTTAGACGAGTGGAAAGAAAGGCAGGTTCTCTCACTGCAGTAGCTGACACAGAAGGACGGTAAGCTACTGATAAGGCTAGGATCGAAAGGATAGTACTTGAGGAATTGGAAAAAATTTTCTCAGGTAAACGGTCACATATTTTCTCCCATAGGGGTGAGCAGTTGATTAAAGAACTGACCACCAAGGACAAAATGGGATGGAAGGAATGGATAAAAGAATCTACCAATCCCAATCAGCATGAAACTAAGGTGTGTTCAAAGGTCTCTGAACAGGAGATTGCAGGAATCATAAATAAACTGAAACTCCGTCTCAATGCTGAGATATGCTGGTCCTCTACTCGTAGCCCTAATGACAGACCTAGTCAATCAAATATTGAGAGAAGGGCAAGTCCCAGAGGCACTTTCAGTGGGTAAGATGACTCTGATAGACAAGAAACAGCCTTTGCTTCTTGTGACACAAAAGCGCCCACTCACTGTTTCGTGTGTGATGCTTAGTGTTATCACAAAGGTTCTGCATGGGAGAATGGATAAGATATGCGAGTCAAAAGGATATTATGGTAATATCCAGTATGGCTTTAGATCGGGCCGTTCCACTTCGGATTGTGTATTCATGCTGTTAGCTGCGATACATAAGGCTAAGAGCAAAGGCCACACAATTTCAATCGCATTTTGCGATATCGCAAAGGCGTAAGATTCAGTGAATAGAGAAGACGTGTTAAACAAGGGTGTGTACTTTCACCATTGCTGTTTGCTTTGAATGTGTCTGGACTAGGAACAGTATTACATTCCATGAAGGAAGGAGTCAATTTTGATGGAGTAATACTCTCAGCTCTTTTCTTTGCAGATGATCTAGTGTTGATCTCCAGGACTAAACGCAGAGGCATGGAAAGCATGTTAAGGTCAGTGAATAGGTTTTGCCTAGGAATGGACATGAAACTGGCTGTTGAGAAAACGGTTATGTTAACATCAGGACCATCAGGTACTTCCTGGAAAGTGACAGATGACAATCCATGCGTTGAGGCCGTATTGGTTGGTAAATATCTAGGTATTGAAATCCAAGTCTAAGGAAGAAACCTCATCAAAGGCCGAGAGGGTAAGATGGTAGCAATAGCTCAAAAATATGCAAACGCAGTGATAGGGCTATCCAGGAATGGTTTAGACAGAGCAGTAGTGGCTCACGCTCTGTGGGAAAGATGTGCCATTCCAGCAATACTATACTGTGCAGAGTCAATGGTACTCTCGAAGGGAGTATTAGAGAACCTAGACAGAATACAACACATGATTTCTAGGTTCATTCTGCAACTTCCAAAATCCTCGGCTAGAATTGCAGGGGCTCTTGATGCTGGGCTAATGCCAATGAAAGACAGGGTTATGCTATGCACAGGGATGTTTGTTTGGAATATCATGAACAAGAAAAACGACAAAATCCTCAAAGCTGTGTTTGATTCAGTAATGAGGTCACCGTTAGATTCATGGGCTAGGCAGGTGGAAGCTCTGAAAGAAGCGGTGGGGGGTCAGCGGTTAGCTGGCCCCAAGAGGCTGCTGAAGAGTAGCTTGAAGGGTGTAGCAGTCAATAATATTCTCTCACAGAAACGAGAGTTATCTTCCTTGGCCTGTATGCCACAACCACGCCAGTGGTTCAAACTCCAGGGTCATGTAGATGACAGTGTAGAGATGCGCACTTTCAATAGGGTCCGAGTAGGTGATGTTGGTTTGGGTAACAGAAGACCAAACCCAATGGGAAAACTATTCTCGCATTGCCCTTATTGTCTTAAAAAAGGAGTGTTGTGTAAACTAACCGAACACCATGTCATAATCGAATGCTTGAGTGTTAGTTATGAACGCAACCAATTTAATATCCCGGAATGTCTAGTTAACTCATTAGGGTCTAAAACCACACTAAGGAAGTATCTAATGGAGGATAATGCGGGAGTACCAGAGCTGCGTATACGAGCTAGTCACATCCACAACATCATTGAGCGTTGGCAGAGTATCACGACACCCTTTTAACTTCCAGGTAGCTACTGCTTCTCGCCTCACTTTTGATTGCAGGGTACACTTTCGCCATCAGGATGTATGGCTAGACAGCGTCTGGTTTGTACCTGCCTTAATTAAATTTCCTTGGAGTAGGGGGAATGAGATTAGGGTGCCAGATTGAATCGGTCGGGGATTCAGCACCTGACTGAGTCCCCTTCTCGGAGTCGGTCTGGGGGTCCCATGTTGGGGGTCTTCCACGATCTATCTTTCATTTCATTTCATTAATGTACTCGGCTCGAATATATTTAGAAGACGACATTCCATAAGTCCAGTGAAGCAAAGAGGATACATATTTGTAAATTAAGATACAGTAGTACCCCTTGCAATATAAATTTGTGTCATTTTATAACGTAAATGTTTACAAAATTCTGTTTTGTTTACTTTTACCATCAGTATAGTTGTACTATGTACATTTAACATGCAATTAGTTTCTTGTTATTCTTTGTGACTAATATATATAATAGGCTTTTAGGGCGCTTCGCGCCCATCTTCTTTTTTAATTGTGAACATGTTCTCTTTGTGTACATTGTAAAACAAAACAAAAAAAGTTCGCGGATTTAAACAAAAAGTTTCGTGGATTTTCAAAATTTTAAAAAATTTAATGAAAATCGAATTTTGATGGAGGCAATTTTTTTAAATTTTGTTCATTCATAAACCTTCCCTAGGGCCATGTGAGGTCCCACACAAAAGTTGGGTCCAATCGGTTCAACCGTATTGACAGTTATTGGATACAAACTGTAAGATAAAATTATTATTTTTTATTTATTAGAATCAATAAAATCTATAATTTATGTAATGTTTCAATGATGATTGGTAAGGAAATTGTGATATTAAAAATCTTCAGTACAACAAAAACTACTCAATGTGTATATTTGGCCTTTTTTGTTTTCATATTATCTAATATATATAATATAGGAACTCGTCAGTTCAAAAATCTAAGGGCATTTAAATTGTTATGATTTATAAACTATAACTAAATTTCGTTCTAAAATATTTGTTATTTATTTATATTCTCTGAATCAATTATTTTTATTTTCTTTAAAGTGGCTCTTAAAAAAATGGTTTCCCCACCTCGCAGGAATAATAAAGAAAATCAATGTTTAAATGTCGTCGTCGTATATTTCTGATATTCTCTCGGCCAAGTGTTTGTTCTGTCTGGATGATGTGTACTACACATAATTTGTGAACATTTACATGATTTGTACACTTTGAACTCCCTTTCAGGCTGAAAGGGACTGAAAAAATTCATACCGAGAGATTCTTTTAATTCCTCTCTATATATTCTATTCTCTATGCATGTAATGTGTTCTCTATTCAAACTTAGATTATCCGATAAATCAATAATAACATGAGTTTTTCAAGACTTCACGGTTTTTAAACATTTTTTGAGGGGTCGTATAAACATTAAACAACCATTTATGATTAAAACCATATTTTGCCAACTTTTGGCGATTTTTAAATTTCAAGCATTTTTTGGACCCCGAAGTCTGTTCCCATTTTTTTGAAATCAGATTCTGACCCCCTTAATCATATTAGCAGCCATGGTAAAGAAAATTTTTAAGTCCACGAGGTCGACATATTCGGTCGAATTAGATGCTAGTGGAGCAAATATGATTGAGTTATCCCCGTTTTTCTGCAAATTGAATTTACTTCAACATGTGACTTCCGGATTTGTATTGTGGAAAAATGAAGGAAATTAACATCAAAATCCTTTTCCAGACAAAAAATCCATGATAACGTTGTGAATCGGACAGCGACTCTGTAGGTCCTCTTGGATTAACGATTTCAGAAAAGTTATGTTTCATAAAAAAAGAGTTTTTTCTTACCCTGACTGTTTTATCTGCGGAGCCGGAAATAAGTCGTGTTCCGGACCCTGGACCCTCTGTAGACCCAGAGTTGGTCCAGGGACCCTGGTTCTGGGTCCTCTGTGCCTGTATGGCTAGGACGGGTCCACTATGCCCTCTGAGGGTGTTCAGACATACTCCTGATTGCAGGTTCCAGACCTAGGGTAATCAAATAAGAAATATAGATGTTATTAGCAATTATTTTCTGATACCTATCTTTCTAACCCCCAAAAAAGTGAGAAAAAAATCCTTATGTTCAGAAATGAATGTTACTAAAAATTTAAACGTTATTGCATTACTATATAATATATTTGTTAAAATTTAAAATGTTCCAGGGCTAAATTCATCACGGTCTCAGACCTTTAAGTCCTCACCTTCATTGTAAAAACATTATTTTTTTACTAAATAAATATAAATTCATTATTATCATTATTATTATTGTTATTATTATTACTGGGGTGGCAAAATTCAACTAAATATTGATTACCAACCTCAAACTCTAGTTTTCTAGTCCCTAAATCTTTGCAATCATTTGATATGGACGATTTTTATATATTAAATGTCAACAACATAAGATTGCAAAGATATAAAGATGACAAAAAAGTTTTTAGTTTCTTTAAAAAGGGAATGGCAAAAATTAAGAATGCAGAAATTTTGGCGTTCTCTAGTCTGTAGTTCTGTAGTCTGTAGTCTGTAGTCTGTAGTTCTGTAGTCTGTAGTTCTGTAGTCTGTAGTTCTGTAGTCTGTAGTTCTGTAATCTGTAATCCATTTCACAAAATTCAAAGGAATGTTCCACTCAAAGTACAAAACAGAAGAGTAAACAAGGATAAACATTGGAAAACCTTTGGTCGATCAATTAGAGTAGAAATATATTTATTTAGAACAGAACTTTATCTAGCTTTAGAAAATAAGACTAAAATTTACAAAACTAACCTTAAGAGTGGTGTCATAAGAACCAGAGATGACTAAATTCTTTTTTAAATCCATCTGAACACACCTAATTATAATATAAATAAATACAAGACTAAATGAATATTGATAATGATACAAAATACAGATTATGAGGGTACAGATGATGATGACACAGAAGATAATGATTAATAATGCAGAAGATATTACAGAAGACGCTACAAATGATGATGATGATAATACAGATGAAGACACAGAAGAAAATACAGATGATGATGAAAGAGAATATGATTCAGATGATAGAGTTGGTATGATGAAGATGATGATGATACAGTTGACAGAATATCTAAAGTAAACAGTTGACCTGACTGTATCAGTGTGTCCGACCATGGTGACCCTGCAGGCTATACTACTCCAGTCCTGATGAGTATCAAGATCCCAAACCTAACCAATCCATCAATCTAAACCCTAGCTCAGAATAAAGTAATAAATTAAATAAGTCAAAGTGGAAAGGATGGCAAATTAAGGAGAATGTGGAGTAAAACTTATAATTTACCGCGCCCGACAATTTAAGTTATAATTTTTCAAATTTCAAGAAAATCTGTACATAATGTTAAGTTTTATATTTAACTAGCTTGGGAACCCGACGTGGACCAGGAAAGTCATAGTTATTCCCACCGTTTACACGCTCCTTGTCGTCGCAAATTACGATTTTAGCTATTTTTCCCTGTTAAAGTCGACCCACTTATCTAAGAATCTCACAATTAAACTAAGAACATTTCCGTGACTTCCCAAATTTGAGGCAAATCAGTCAAGGGGTTCCTGAGTTATGATTTGAAAAACAAACAGACAGACACACAGATATTACAACTTTGTATAGTTATCCTTTTGTTCACTGGACGAGTAGGAGTTTTGTTTCAATGCAGGAAGAAATGTTGTTTGCTTAAAATATCATTTTCATCTGTACAGTTTGCTGTGTATTGTACATACAATATTACTATAACAGGGGACCGAATTTGATGAATTTGAGCTACGTGACTGAACTACCAACTGCCGCGCGGTTCAAATTTGAACCATTGATTAAAAGTTATTAGGATAAAATTGAATCGTTGATTAGAATTTAAATTAGCGTAGGCAATTCAGCACTCCCTAAAATTAATTAAATTACGTCCAGGGAGGGAGGATAGTTCTAAATCTAAGTATTTAGATTAATTTTAATTAAAAGAAGTGGTCTGTGTTCAAAGATGGGTTTAATAATTTGTGAGATTTAATGGGTGTAAAGATCTAGAAGGACGGATGATTTCCTTTATTGTAAGATCTGTTGAGCCACTGACCAGCTGAAAATAAAAATCGAAATATAGAAATATGCCTGATAAATCCATATATTAATTTTCTTTGAAGATTTTTTCTGAAGAAAATCAATTTAAATAAAATTTAATGATGATTTCAGTTTCCATTATCTTCATGGAAATTCGAGAAAAATAAACGAGTTCGAATAGAAAATCAAAAATCTAAAAATATTGTTTTCCAAACCTTATTTTCCTGAAGATGAAGACACCTGACCTCCCCTGAGTGACCGGTCAGGGTCATCACAGACCACGGAGAGTTCGTCTTGGTATTCCAGACCTAGATGAAAATTCCGTCTAATTTGATCCATTTCGGTTAGATTCAGTCCAGATCCTTCTATATCGTCTACCTTACGTCCAAGTTAGTTTTTCAGTTCTACTCTATTAAACTGTGTTAAATTCGGTTCATTTCGGTTCATTTCAGTTCAACTCTGTTCAACTCTGTTCAACTCTGTTCAACTCTGTTCAACTCTGTTCAACTCTGTTCAACTCTGCTCAACTCTGCTCAACTCTGCTCAACTCTGCTCAACTCTGCTCAACTCTGCTCAACTCTGCTCAACTCTGCTCAACTCTGCTCAACTCTGCTCAACTCTGTTCAACTCTGTTCAACTCTGTTCAACTCTGTTAAACTCTATTCATATCATTTAAATCAGGTCCCATTTAGGTAATTTCTGTTAATTCTGTTCAACTCTGTTCAACTCTGTTCAGGTAATATCTGTTTAATTCTTCTATACTCAATTCAATTCAGTTTAGTTAATGGGACTGCAAGCGTAACTGTTAACCTCCAAGCAAAGACGGCAATGACAGATTTAAACAAGATAAAACAAGAAATGAGTAAGTTACTTTAGAAAAACCGCAAATGAAAACTAACAGTTTAAAGAAACAAAAACATAGATATCTAAATAATTCATATTTAACTTATATTTTACATATCATATTATTACTCGTGTAGTCTAGGAAACACTAGAAATGTAGGATCTATCTTAAACAGATAAACTTGAGTTACATCTCGCAAAATAATAATAATTCTCCTTCTATGTTTCTGACAGCTGGAAATTTATTATTTCCAACAGACAACCAATTCCTTCAAAACAACTGGCAAATATCTAGAAAAAGAAAATACAAAGCGAATGACGAAAACTATAGTGAGAAGTCCCACAGGTCCTTCCCAACAAGTTAGTATGGACAAAAGTTAAGCATAGTGAAGCCATAAATATATTTACAAAAACTCACACTCCACACAAACACACAATTAACCCCCCGGGAAAATGAAATAGTTGTAAACTATTTCTAATCCTTGAAGTTATGAAACATATTATTTCCTCGTACAGTAGAATAATTCTTCATGTTGGAAAATAAATGTTTCAAGGGACTGTTAACGAAATTTCAACTGCCCCTCTATTTATAAAATGGCATTTACGATTTACACAGTATCCTTAAACGTTTTGCATGCTTTTGTTTTTAAAATCTGTTTAAGGGATGATCTTCATTTGGAATCTCTACGCAAAACTGACTTGCGCATTTTTTGCTTCAGAATCAGAACAATGGAGAAATTATCAGAATTTAACACTTTCTAAGCAGAATATCACACTCATGTCCAGTTAAAGTCCGAAAGAGACATAAAAGTCTGTACACTTTTAAAACTTAAATCGTCAAAGAACCAATATTCTCAGGATTATTTCGGCCAATAAGAACGATGATATTTAGTCAATCGTAACTTTCCGACTTAGGTTGAATTAAAGTTAAGACTAAAACGAAATTGTCATTAATAATTTCCCCAATACATCATTTAAAGTTAAACATTTTTATGATCAAAGCCTTACTGTGGTGAATTGTATTGTACTGAAATTATAAATATCCTTGAAAGCTTCTTTATTGTTTTTCTGTACCGCTTTTTACCTTAATATCCACCATTAGGGTAGGTTTTTATAAGGACTTTGCTCTGATTTCCACAAGGTAATGTTTGCCTGGTTGGTGGTTATTTATTTACTTATTAATGTATTTATAATATTTTTTATTCATTTATATTTAACCCAAGGGCAAAATATCTACAAAAAACTGCAAAAAACCTTTTATACTCTCAAAACCCAAATCTGAACTATTGAAAAAAGAGAGATTATAAAAAACGAGAAATAAAATGACAGGTTTTCAGAAAGTGATGCGAGCTTGTTCGGATGCACTCTAAAATGGAAGTGTCAAATACAATTGCATTAAATAAAGAATCCGTCCTGTGTCCTTTACCATAGCTGGAAATGACCTTGAAAAAAGTGACCTCTATACTTTACACCAGATCTCTATACCTTAAATCGTACCTCTATACCTTGCGCAAATCTGACCTATAACCTTTAATACGACCTTCAATTTTTAATATGACCCCCATACCTTAAATCTAAACTATATACATTGAATCTGAACTTTATACGTTATTTCTGAACGCCATACCTTTAATCTGACCTCCTATATCCAGATATTTGACCTCTACACCAGATATATGACCTCAACACCTTGAATCTGACCTCTACCCCTTGAATCTGACCTCTATACCTGGAATGTTCTGACTTGACTTCAAATAACTGAACTCTAAACCAGATATCTGACCTCTATACCTGGAATGTTCTGACGTGACACCAAATAACTGACCTCTAAACCAGATATCTGACCTCCATACCTGGAATGTTCTAACGTGACACCAAATAACTGAACTCTAAACCAGATATCTGACCTCTATACCTGGAATGTTCTGACGTGACACTGACCGGCTAGCCAGGATCTTCTTAGTTTATATCGTTCAACAAATATACATCTCCAGTCAGGTTCACCACTGTATAAATAAGTTCAGATTTAGGATTTAGAATTTATAGATTCAAATTTATGATAAATGATTTAAAAGAATCAAAATATCGGTGACTGAATTCAAAGTAAAAGTCGTAAAAATATGCTGAAGATGAAGCAAAACGAATTAATAGACGGTATTAAGCGGTTCGAGACTCTTCCTTTGAAACCCTTAACAAAAATCAGGGGGTGGATACAGGATTTAAGTGAGGGGAGTGCTAGAGTTATTTCTGAACAAAAAAATCCAGATTTAGGAACCAAAAGACGCGGCACAGACAAATATTTTTTAAGATAGATATTTTTTTCTGTTTTGCACTAGGTTTTCTTTCTCTTAAGTGCTATTGAGAAGCTATTCTGAAATCTCAAGGGGGTGCAAAGGTCCTGCGGCCCCCCTGTATCCGCCCGTCAAATTTTTTTGATAAATTTAAAACGTATGACCTTTTAATTAGTTGATTACTGAATAATAAATTTAAATAAATATCAAAAATAATGCTTTTGATTTGCTTGTTAGGAAAGAATGGACATTTTGAAAAAAAGTAAAGTTCTCATATTATGATATATTTTTTAAGATTGTTTTCAGAAACAGATTACAGAAAAAACTAAGTGGTAATTTTTTATTTATCAAAAATTTCTCCTCGGAAATAGCGGAAAAATCATCCACTTCTATATTTATTAAACCTGATTCGTAGAATGTTTTCTTTTGAGATGAAAATACATTATACAAAGTACTAATCGAGATTTGAAAGATAGGAGAAAAATTTAATGACTTCAAAAATATCACGAATTATTGATTCCATCAGTTATTCGTGATTGATTAGCAAAATAAAGGGATTGCTCATCTGTTCAAAAACAAGTGTGTTAACCCTTTTGCACCAAGAGACCATTTTTGGCTTGGCACTAGAAAGCCGAGAGCTTCTTAAAAATAGAAATAGGAAAAATCCTGCCTCTAATATGATTAAAAAAATAATACATTAAAAAATATATTTTTAAAGTCTACAATAGGTTCTAGAAAAGTAGTAAAGTTTCATTACTATGCTTAAAAAGCCAAAAATGGCTTCCCGTCTTTCCCTCAGAGCGAAAGGGTTAAACATAAAGAAGTGTGATAATGCATGTCCAAGAACATCTTTGAGTGATCCAAGTGTTCTTGATTTCGAAAATTGTTGTATAATGTATTTGTTCTGATTAGTAAACATTCCCTTTAGAAGACAAACCAGTTTACCCGAAGCGTTGTATTTGAGTGTTGCTCCCTTTTCTTGATAGTTTCCAGGGAGCTTGGGAGCAGAGATTCTTCCACAAACTTGGAGCCACAGAATAGTGGTGCCACACCCAACTTAAAAAAATGTGGTTACCAGTCAGTTATAAAAGATTTTGGATAATATGGCGTCCAATTTTACGGATTTTTGGAAATAATAATTATATGAAATATAATTAAAGACTTTGTGGGGATAAAAATTGAGAGCGTTTGTGAGAACGTGAGGAATGGAAGGGGGGGGGGGGAAGCAATTGGACTTCTTTTCCTACCTTCCCTAGGATGAAAGCACAACAAAACAAATTATCTCAACGCATATGAATGTTAATGAAAGTTGAAACTTGAAACCCATGCAAAGAACAATATCTCAATAAATACTATTCTTAAGTAAAAATAATGTATAGATTTGTTACGACAATTATCAAGACATTTAAAGACTATTTCTGGAGTGTCTTCAAAATCCATACGTATGGAAAAACTCAATGTTAAATCTCATGTTTATTTGAACACCCTGTAATAATATTGTATACCTGACTCTAGAGGCAGCTGCAAGAGAGAATGGGTCAAGTAGACCAAATATTTTATAAATAAGGTGAGGGGGGACAATCTGAAGGGGGTCTAGACCAATCTTTGTTCAGATTTCAGGAATATAATTCTTTACTATTTTGTTTTCAAACAACGAAATGTGCCCCAGTAGCAGTGCTTAGGATCCGGATCCGGATCAAAAGATCCAAACCCAAGGGCAAAATATCTACAAAAAACTGCAAAAAACCTTTTATACTCTCAAAACCCAAATCTGAACTATTGAAAAAAGAGAGATTATAAAAATTTCCTGACTTCTGAATGGTTCATCAAGTTTTAGTGTAACAAATTTGAAAATTCGGCTTTATTAAAAAAATTCCTAAAGATGACCTGGATCCGGATCCGAATCCATTTTTTTCAGTGCAGATCCAGGATCCGGATCCGGATCCACATAAAAATAATATGGATCCTAAGCACTGCTCAGTAAGAAGGTTATTAGTATAATTAAAACATTTCCATTTCCAAAAAGTTCATTAAAATTTAGAACTTGAGATTTTTTCTGAACAACTATTTTCCTGAGCAGCCAGGAGGACATTTGTAATGAAGGCCTGGATTAGATCCAGGAACCTAAACATTTAAAGCTTTAAAGGGTATGGCTGTGTTGTAATTCTATAGATTTCTTTTTGTATATAATTAATATTATTTACAGTATATACAGTAAAGATTGTAAATCAATAAAAATAAGAAGAAAAGAAGAAAGAAAACAATTAAGGAAAATTTGTTAGCTTTAAGGGATAAAATTGATTTTTGGGGTTAATGTCAAATATCTATGAACTATGAATACCTATTTACTGGGGATTAAAGTATTTATGAACTATGAATCTATATGGATTATATATCTGTAAACTATGAATCTGTATGGATTCAAGTAGCTATGTACTTTGAATCTGTTTGGATTTAAGTATCTATGTACTATGAATCTGTATGGATTCAAGTATTTTTTTACTATGAATTTGTATGGATTGAAGTATCTGTGTACTATGAATCTGTATGGATTCAAGTATCTATGTACTATGAATCTGTATGGATTCAAGTATCTATCGACTATGAATCTGTATGGATTCAAGTAGGATTCAAGTATTTTTTTACTATGAATCTGTATGGATTGAAGTATCTGTGTACTATGAATCTGTATGGATTCAAGTATCTATGTTATATGAATCTGTATGGATTCAAGTATCTATGAACTATGAATATGTATGGATTCAAGTATCTATGAACTATAAATCTGTATGGATTCAAGTATCTATGTACTATGAATCTGTATGGATTCAATTATCTACAAACCTGAGTATCTAACCAGTGGAGCTGATTAGGCCCAAGAACAGGCAGTATACCTAAATCATATCAAATTAGACCTAATGAACACAAATCTTTTTAACAAAAATATTTGTGTTAACATTTTTTGAAGTACCCGTTTTCAGCCAGTCTAAAAATCAACCTCCCCTTATATTAAAAATAAACTCCTCTCCCAATTTTCTGAATTAATTAAAATTATCTTCATTTTAACTAAATCCTGACAATATGTATTATGACGCTAAATTTCCCTTGTTGAAAATATGGCTAAACCTTACTCTCTGTACAGGATTTCTAATCTGGAAGAGGTTTGAGAGGTGGGGGGGTAACTGTTGAAAATATGGCTAAACCTTAATCTCTGTATAGGATTTCTAATCTGGAAGAGGTTTGAGAGGAGGGGGGTTAACTGTTGAAAATATGGCTAGACCTTACTCTCTGTATAGGATTTCTAATCTGGAAGAGGTTTGAGAGGAGGGTGGGGGGG
>NW_019396132.1:119831-170096 GCF_000591075.1 Eurytemora carolleeae | reverse complement strand
GGGGTTAACTGTTGAAATGAATTATGCAAATGGTTGTTGTTCTTTTCTCAAGCATGCATTTAACTTTATCATTGCTTGCTTAATATATGCCCACTATACACTACAGGGTTCTCCTATAAACATGAGATTTAGATAAATTAGTAAAATTATAATCTAACGTGTGAGTGTATAAGATATTTTCTGCCGTATTGAACTGTGGTAAAGGTAGACGATATGTGTTTCTGTTTAGACAAAAATACTTAGTTTTAACAGTTGCATGAAAACGAACAAGTAGCGTGGGCAGAGGTTCTGTGTCAACTGCACAATTGCTGTATTTTATGCCTTAAGACTATTTAAATTCCTCACATGAGCCATACAGTCGTCTTTCTATTTCGTCTTATAGATTCTAATTAGAAAGAGCCGGAATTGATTAACAATTAATCAGACAATTTTACAATCTAATTTTACAAATATGATTGATACAACTATAATCATAAAAAGACCTATTTCCAAAATGTGGTCTGCCTTTTTGAGCACTTAAAATTGTTAGGAAATATATGTGTAAAGTCGTCTGATTAACTGTCAATTAATTGTGAGTCTATCCAATTTTGACTTTAACTAATCTTAAAGGCTCAAAAATAGACAACCAAATTTTAAAAATTCATTTTTATCAATGATTCGAATAAAATAAAAGTATTGCATTTATAGAATTGCTTAATGGAAAAACTTGAAAAGAAATATAAACTTTCTGAAATAGATCTTGTAAAACCAATAGTCAGCATTTTTTCCAGACTTCTTAGTTCAAAAAAATGATAAAAGAATATTATTTTGAAAATGTTCAAGATGTTGTTCGATAGATAAAAAGTTCGAACGTTTATACTCCCAATCCCATTAACTGAAATCAACTCGTATTCAGATAATATCTTTTAAGGTTTCAAATTACTACATGTAAAGAATAGGAAGATAATAAAAAAAAACACGCAACATAAATATTTATTTTTCAAAATGTTATGAATCATAAAAAAGAATAAAACTTTGGTCGTCAATAGCTTTTGTTTTTTCCACACAGATTGAACTTGAAAATTTAAGATGTCAAATTTCGGGATAAAAGGTGAAATCACTGAAATTTTGTTTTAAGTTTAAAAAGAAGTGGCCGAGTCCTACGTTTTAAATGAAGCTGAGGGTAGCGGAACAGAAAAAAATAGACCAGTGGCCGAATTTAAAGAATTTGAGTGGCGGTTTAAATTTAAGCCGCGGCTTAAATATGGTTGGTTCCACTTAAAATTGTATCAAATGTTTCAAGATTTAAGCCGGCGCTTAATTTAAACCGGGTTTTGGCAGATTTAAACCGCGGCTCAAATTCTTTAAATTCCATCTGAGATACAGTTATACCTTGTAAAAGGGCTAGTTTTTGTACATCAGAGAATTCATTCATCCAATCCTTGAGTACACTTAGTCTACTCTGGAACTCATCAGGGTCAACCTGTAAATAATAATTTGTGGCATTCTTTTGTGTAGGATTGAAAAACGTTGATTAACTTTCTAAGAGAATAAAATTGCTTCATTTTGATGGGTTCACAATACAAAGAGAGTACTCACCAATTTCTTCCTTCCGCTCTCTTTCGGATGGGGATCCTTCAAAGTCAAACAAGCTCGCTTTCTGAATTAACAACAGAACTATAAAAAAGATTTTCCTTCATTGTTTGTCCATCATAAGCTTGTCCTTTCAGACGCTTGTCCTTCAATAGTTTGTCTTTCAGGAGTGTATCCTTTAAAAGAGTTTGGTCCTTCATGAATTTGTTCTTCATGAGTTTGTCCTTTCTGAGTTTGTCCTTGCTGAGTTTGTCCTTTCTGAGTTTGTCCTTTGAGTTTGCCTTTTATGAGTTGATATTTCATGAGTTTGTCCTTCATAAAGTAAGTTCTTAATGAGTTTGTACTTCATGTCTTTCTGCTTTCATAAGTTTGTACAACATGAATGAGTAAGTCCTTCATGAGTTTATGCTTCATGTCCTTCATAAGTTTGTACTTTATGTCTTTCATAAGTTTGTACTTCATGTCCTTCATAAGTTTGTCCTACATGAGTTAGTACTTAATGAGTTTGTCCTTCATGTCATTCATGACTTTGAACTTCATGAGAAGTCCTTGATTACTTTGTTTGTTTCGACGTGTACAGTAGTGTTCACTGTACTGCGTACATATATTAGTATTTTTTAATTATGCCATAATGTAACAGTAACTATATAGCCATTTCATTGTGAGACTAAGATTACAATTGAAAGTTGTAAAAAAGCATTCTTACTATTACAGTATCTCTGTCGAGACTAAGATTACAATTGAAAGTTGTAAAAAAGCATTCTTACTATTACAGTATCTCTGTCGAGACTAAGATTACAATAGTAAGTTGTAAAAAAGCATTCTTACTATTACAGTATCTCTGTCGAGACTAAGATTACAATAGTAAATTGTAAAAAAGCATTCTTACTATTACAGTATCTCTGTCGAGACTAAGATTACAATAGTAAGTTGTAAAAAAGCATTCTGACTATTACAGAATCTCTGTCGAGACTAAGTTTGCGAGAAAAATTCCAGGAAAAATTTTCCCCCCCGAGGTTTTACATTTAATGTTGGAATTATTTTCCTTTATTATCTTGTGGTTCCAACTTCCCAGAACATGTTTTTCAAGAACTCTAATAGAATATTTTACAATGAGACGAGTGTTTTGGATAAAAGAAGACAGATCTTTTTAAATTCAGTATTGCTAATTTTTTCATTGAAAAAAAAAATAATCTTGGATTTGAGTTTTTTAAGTGCAACATTTTGAGATTTAATGGCAGAGGATTTTTCAGAACAGAGTTGTTTTAGAAATTATTTTCAGTTAGTATTTCCTGGTAAGGATTAGATTAAGTTCAAGTTACATTTTTCACCGCATAGTCATTTAGAATTGTAGTATGTAAACTCCAATAAACATGAAAATTTTATTCACTTTAATTATTCCCTAACATAAATAAGGAAGCTAGACTTTTTGCCCTCGGAAAAAATAATCAACATTCTTTGAAAGTATTGCAAGAAAATGCCCTAATTAGGATGCAATATTAAGTTAATAGCAAGGACACACACACAGGACGCAGTGCAACGTCATAGAGAACACATCACTATTAGATACACACTACTATTGAGAACGTACGATTGGGACGCACATCAGCGTCACACACATTCATATCACAGAAATAAATAATATTGTGTAGGCAAAATTGGCCTTGGGAACCTTTGGATAAAGAAAAATTCCCTAAACTTCCCTGTAAAGTAGCAGATGTATCTTGCTTAGGAAAGTTCAATATCGGGAAAGAATTCTGACATCCCAAATGTTAAATGACATAATTTCAGAACATGACAAAATACAATATTCTGGTGAGTTGAGATAAACTAATAATATTATGCAGATTGCTCTTCAAATTATTATGGAGAGATACAGAATTCTACAATATTAAAAGTGATCCACAGGGATCGACATAATGATTATATTTTATGAAACATTTCTTTTCAGGATGAGTTACAGCAGATAAAAGCATCCTAAATCATCTACTTTTTAACAGGCACTTTTGTTAGGATCCACAATTTAAAATATATAAAAAATCAATTTTCTAAATGTTTGTTTTTATTCGATTTGCATATACTTTTCAGTTTGGTGATATCATCAAGTACGTAGGTTAAAATAGTTGATTTTTGTGACATAACTAAAAGCCAAAAAACCTTCATGATTAAAAAAACGTTCAGGCCAAACTGGTTTTAAAAAAATTGTTTCACAATTTCCTTTAAAATAGATTTGAGTTCAACTACTTATTTGTCTACAACTTATTTCGAGTTCAGCTACTTAATTGAGTTTAGCTGAGCTACTTATTAATTTAATTTGATATTAATATAGTAACTTCCAGGTAGATTTGTTCCTAACCTAACTAACTATTTTATTTGAGTTGAACTATCTATTTAATTTGAGTTGAACTATCTATTTAATTTGAGTTGAACTATCTATTTAATTTGAGTTGAACTATCTATTTAATTTGAGTTGAACTAACTATTTAATTTGAGTTGAACTAATTACTTATTATGAGTTGAAATACTTGAGAAAAAAGGATATACCTGTGTTTATAACAAGGGGGTAGAGAATTATATTTCCTAAGCTCAATATTCTCCTGGAGTCCTGTCAGTTCCTCTGTATTCGACTCACAGAAAATCCTAAACATTACTCCTCAGTAATATTAGACTACGAAGCTCTACAAGTTAAAGGAAAGGTTCATTTTTTAATTTAATATAAATCCCATTTTTATTTTAAATTGTAACAAGTAAAATTTCGTCTTTAATTAACAGAAACCCAGTTTTTGTAAGAAGAGCTTTTCAGACCATGAATTGTAGAACTCAAGTTCTAGGGGAAAAAATTTGTCTATATTATCTGTGACGTAATAACACAACTTAAATCGAGTTTTATTGTAAACAAACTAAATTAAATGAAAATTTAAATGAATCAATTTGTTCATAAAAATTAATAAAAGCTTTTAAGGGATTGTAATAGTAATTTCATGTGACCTTCCTTGCAAAGATGGCAATACCCGATTCACAACGGTACCCTTGAAAGGGAGTGTTCGGCGAAAAATAAGCGATTTTAATCGCTACTATTCTTACTTCTATCTGTTGCGTCTATAAGGAGAAAATTGTTAAAAACGACTCACACCGAAGAACGCAGCGTCAATACAAATTCGGAAAGATGCAACATTCAACTTGGATGTAAACAAATCAATTTAATTCCAAACAAATCATTCAGATATTACAAACAATAGTCATTAGTCATCTATTATTTTTCGACGCATTCGTATATAGTTAATATTTCATAATATTTTTGATTTTTTTTAAAAATAATTTCCGCTGGCGCTGGATTTTCGAACATTCCTGGAAAATAGAAAATGTCGTCTTCATTATCAAAAATCCTCGAAACAGAAATAAATGTTTTCAAAAGTAACTCTCAGATCATGAAAAATACAAAATATTTCTTGCTTAATAGTATTGAATTTTCGGAAAAAAAAAACTAAGCTTTTCAGGGTATCGTCGTTGTGCAATGGGGTATTGACATCTCTACATGGAGGGTCACATGAAACTATGCTTGATGAAGTTCCTTTCAAGGGTGTTCTTTATATATTTATTAATTTGTGTGTATTTACCTACTGGGCGGAATAATTCCAAGAGAGGACATTTTTTTAAGGTTCCCTTGCTCCTCCTTTAAATTATATTTCATTAAATGTATGTTAGTTAAACAAAACTGAGATAATTGTTGCTTCTTTACTTCAGTTTTTCACTTACACTCAAGAACGTTGTTGAAACCCCTTTCCACTTTTTTTACCCTTTTGTACTTATTGTGCTTTTTATGTGCTTTTTTACAATTCTTGAAATTTTCTCTGAAGATTTTGTAATTTTGTACTTTTAAACTTTTTTATTTTAGTACATTTTGTACTCCCCTCACAACAAAGTACTCCACCTGATTACAAAGATCCCAAGCTGAAAAGCTTCTTCTGTTTTGAGTAGGAGTCATCCTTAGTGTCCCCCCTGACTAGTTGCATCTGAAAAAATCACAAAATATATCAATGGCGATTGAAAATAATAACACATGTTTTCCATTGATATAGGCACATATTAATAAAATTACAAGAAAACAAGTTGGATCATTGTAAATTTACCTAAGGGATAAAATAAACTCTGACCCTAGTTAATAATTTATATTTTTGTTAGTAAACGTGAACTTCAAGTTCAAACATACATATTAATACGATCCGACTGAAAAATAACAAACCAAAAATACATAAAAACCGTGTACAGAAAAAGTGAAAATGTGATAGTTCACAACAATTGCCAGATTGCAAAAACTGAAAATAACCGATAGTTTAAATTATACTCCGAACCGATCAGAGTCACACCTTTTACCAGAGAGACTGAATCTTAAGTAAGAATGCTGGGAACAATTCTCCGATTTAGTTTGAAAACTTAACATAAGATTATTCTCCGGAATATAAAACTGTACTCTCATGATTTTTAGAGAATTAACATTCCACAGGAAAACCAATAATGTGGAAAGTTTACTTCCACTTCGACCCTTCTTCAATCTCGAGAACTAAATCCTTTCTCTCCTTGATTCCCATTTTCTGTTAAAAAAGAGTTACAGCTAGAATTAGAGCCGTCAATTAAAACATTTTCTCAAACAAAAAGCTCCAGACATGATTAAGTAAATCGCACAAATAATTTTAACTCACAGAGGATGAAACTTATTGGCTCTCTTTCTGCTGAAAACCGAAGCTATATCATTGTTAATAATCTTGTTCAGAAAATATATGCCTAGAAAACCCCTTTTAAATAGCCTAATAGTATTTTAAAACAAAAGATAAGGTTTTATTTCATGTTCAAAGTTTCTTTTTATGAATGCTCTCTGCGATTTAGAAAGTTTTTGTATTAATTGTTGCTTTCAGATTATACATTACAATACTAACAAGAAATACTGTCCCTAACTCAAAAGGGAATTCCTAAACAACGTAATATTTCAAATACAGTTTACAGCAATTATAAAGAAAAAAATTAAGTTCCTCTTGAAATCTCATCATCTGTGGTTTTAAATTTTCAGTAAATTATAGGGTTTAGATTAAGCTGTGGTGCTGGTTGGCTCCTCATTCAGCTCCTCCGAGTACAGATCGTGCTCCCAAGTCCCTCCCGGGGATCCGCTCTTAAACCTTCCTCCTGCTCCCCCTCGGCCACCTCGGGCCCCACCCCGTCCTCCTCCACGCCCTACTCGCTCAAGTCCCCTGAAAATAATGGAGTGAAGCAAATAAATATTGTCTTACACAGAAAAGAAATGCGGAAAGCAGTAAACGTATATAAATCTTCAAAAATACTAATTTTTAGTTCTTAAGATGTGCCTCTTATAAATAAAATTATTAGTAAATCTAACTCTTTCTAAACTCATTCTAAAGATATTAACCGAGATTGTTACAAGAACACGCGAAGGCTTATACCACCACCCCTCCCCTCCCCGGTTTATATCTATCTTATGTCCAACAATATCTATCTTCCCGCTTTTATCTGATTTCTGTCAGAAACTATCGGGTTTAGGATTTTCATTTTATTTAAGGGACAATTCGGGGTTTCAAAAAACGGAGTACGTGATCATTTAAAGGGATTGTAAGCGTATTTTCAAGCGGCCCAGCTCCATGTAAAGATGGCAATGCCTAATTTACAACGGTAATCTTAAAACATAAGCGTATTTGCTGAGTAAGAGATGTGAGTGTGTAAACTTATCGAAATCCTATTGTATTCACTATTCAGCTGCAAATTCTGGTGTGCGCTGTGTTGAGTTCAGACTGTGCTGTAAAATTCAGAACCCTGTGCTAGCAAAACTCTAAGTAGTTGATATGCTAATTAATTTAAAATTGCTCTTTGCTCACCTATCATCATGGTCTCCGAAAAAAATCTTCTTGGTAGAAAACCCCTGCAATAAAACCAATTAATTTACAAATTAATAGAATCGCTTTATTCTCCTGAATTATAACACCAGGAAGAGAAAAAACGTAAAAAATCAATTCTAGCAATAGGAATTAAAAATTAACCCTTTATTTAATCGATTAGATCAAATAAAACTTTATTAGTTTCAATTCTTCTAACGGAAGAAAGATTGGTTATTCCAATTTTAAACTAAATCACAAAAAAAAAGATGATTTTATTTCCTTTAATATGAAGAAGAACACAAAAAGAGGATAACAGCAATAAAATGAAAACGGATTCTTAATTATCAAATTAAATCAAATTAAAAAGGTAGAATCCAAGTGAAAGTAATTTCTAGTCGTATAGCCCGTGGGACAGGGGGATTAAAATATGAGAGGGAGATGTTGAGGATTTAGGGGGGTAGGCAGGAAGAAAGCATATCCTTTACCTAGATATGCATAATACATTTATATATTCATTCTTTAATCCATTTAATCATACCTTTTCCTAGACATTCATAATAAATTTATATATTCATTCTTTAATCCATTTATTCACACCTTTACCTAGATATTCATAATACATTTACATATTCATTCTTTAATCCAATTTTTTGTTAAATGCTGAAATTAGTGCGCTAATTATTATCATTATAATCATTATCATCCTTATCATCGTTATAATCATCATCAATGTCATCATTATCATCATTAGCATATTAGCATCCTTATCATCGTTATCACTATTATAATCATAACATCATAATCATTGTCATCATTTGTCATCATTGTCATCATTGTCATCAATATCATCATTGACATAATTAACATCATAATCATCAAATTCGGTGATGGTGATGGACCAAACCTCTGTATAGTAAAAAAGTAGATGTTAGTTCAACATTTATTGAAAATATATTTCGGTCTGAGTTGACCCTCGTCAGTTCTTGAGATTGTTTCTGTCACAAAGATTAAAAACAATAATCTTTGTCATCATTGTCATCATTATCATCATTATCATCACTATCATCACTATCGTCATTATCGTCATTATCATCATTATCGTCATTATCATCATTATCATAATTATCATTATTTTCGTCATTATCATTATAAGCATCATTATCATCGTTTCCATAACTATATCCTCATTATCATAACCTTTCAAGCCCTCTCGTAAAAACATTTTATTGTAGAAAGTTACTAGAAATCATGCTAGTTGATCTCCTCATTGATAAAAGGACCATATTGCTGAGAAAGATAGAGCTGAGTTAATATAAAATTTCCATCAAAGTATTCCCGTCGTGAAACTCAATTTAGAAGTAATGGAAGTGATAATTCAATATAATTCAATACTTGAACAGGTTTCCTTAACCCTTCATTACTTCAGCTTCAATCAATCAATCCTGCCCAAAATCCAAAGAACACTTAATTCCATGCACCCGGCTCAAATCACCATATTGTAACATTATTATTATTATTATTAAGTCATTAACATTAGTTCAAGAATAATAAACAGAATTAAAATAAATTGTATGAACACTGAACAGTACGCCTTCTATTTTAAATAACCAAGCACAATGATCAGAAACAGACAAACGTCTTACCTCCTCTCTTGTCCCCTAGTCTCTCTAAAGCCGGGAGTCGGGTTAAATCAACCGGAAGTCGGGTCACTTCTGGTGCTTGTCTTGAGGTCTCGTCATTAACAGATGGAGAGGTTGAGACCTTACCTCCTAGTCGCTCCTTGATACTACGACCACCTTCCTCGCGGTACAGAACCTCCTGATTTAAGGGAATCCATTGATAGAAAGAAAAGTAAAATCAAATCAGATTTTTTGGTAAGTCCTTCTTCCAAGATTTTATTCTTTCCTTTAACTAATTAAATCAAGAAAGGAGCAAGGGTTCATAAGTAATAGTAATGGAATGTTATGAAATCTAGAATATGGGATCTAAGAAATTTGACATTTTTTTAAACCTTGGAAGAAAAACATCATATCAGACGTTTAGGGACGCCAAATATCCATACTCAAACTTGAAGAGACTTTACAAAAGAACTAAAAAGATTTCCTCAGATGAGTACATCTAGAATTGACACAAAAAAGTGTAGTATCATAAGTATCCCTCCCTTCTCTGGTTTGAAGAGAACATCCTGAGGGAACTCTTGGCTAAGAAAGACAGCTGGGGACCTTCTACCCCTTGGTTCTTCAGACCTCCTGAACACATTTGGTTAAGATTGAAATTCTTCTTAATCTGTCCAAAAATAACCAGTCTATTCTCCAGGTCTACTTAAAAAGCTCCTGGTTGGAAGTTGATATAAAATTCTACAGCAAACTAAAAAACATAGTCATAGGCTTTAAAAGAAATTATCTTTTTTTTTAATCCCACCTGAACTTGGCTGATGGGTACCTAACAATAATCTTTTCTGATCTCATATGCAATTTAAACTTTTCTATCTAGTTCAGGTTTCCAGATTCAACAGATTGACATAGTTGACACTTGACAGCCATGTTTTCAAACCAAACAAATGGTCCGCGCAGTGAGGTTCAACCTATAATGAACTGGCCAAGAATTTAGGTTTCTAGACAAATCAATCCGGATGATAACTGAAACACTTGTCAAAATACCGAATACTAGCATTGGACCTTCATTTCAAGATAAATGTTTTGTTATTTGACAAACTCTTGATGTTAGAAATATTCCAGGCGTCTTCTGAAGAAAGTTATTATGTTATGATTGTATTTACTATCTGGCTGTTTCTGATGGTGAGCTCCATAAGTTTTTCTTTGCTGTGATCAGTTGTTCTTGATAAAATATCTTTAATCCTTCTAAAACTGATTTTCAAAAAGATTTGTGCAAGTTTTTCTTGTTGAACTACCTTTACTGATAAGAGTTGAGAATTCTTCAGGGAATGCCCTGAAACTAATCTAGTTCTTTCTTTGGATGTTTATTTTATCTGTCTCTGAATTATTTTTAAATGAATTAAAACTAGTTTTCATGCACTGTGAGTTGATTTGTTACTAAGGCAGGATTAGAATTACATCATCATCAATCGCCTTTTTTTTCTTTCTAAACCCAGTGGACATTGAAGGCCTTGGAATTATTCTGCTTGTTCTTGTTGGTTTATGCAAAAACTTGCAGTAACTTCTTCTACAATTTCCTCGTCTATACTCTTCACACTCAATTGCATCATCAGTAAGATCAATGCAAACAGGTTCTACGTCTTTGACTGGTTTTGATAAAGCAACTGTATTAGCTGTCCTCAGAAGACTTGTGCATTTAACTGGTATAATTGATTCAACATTATCCATCTCTGTTTCGGAGTCAATATCTGAATCTGTTTCAGACTCAGTATCTGAATTTGTATCTTTTGCAGTAGCAGGTGTAATATTTTCTTTACCTTTATGTTTGGAAACCAGGATTTCTTCCTCAATAGGTTCTTCGGGTGAAATTTTGCTTGGCGATTTATTAGTCATTGAATCATTAAACTTTGAATCCACAACATTGGCAGTGGCAGATAAGTTATGCAAGGGGTTAAGCAATTTGGTTTGGGAAAAAGTTCTTATTTCACCTTTACAAAAGAGCTCAATTCTGGAAGTAACACACTCAACTTGAGAATCGTTTATTATTTCCTTTTTTGATAGAGATAAAATATTAGTTTCAAGTGTGGGATCAGATAACAGCACAGGTTCATTTATGTAGCCAGCAGATACAGAGGGTTCAAGTTCTTGTTTCGATACATTTTCAGTTTCAGATTGAAGACAAGGGTGGATTGTAACATCATGATCTTTAATCTGAATTGTATTATATTCCGGTTTGAGATCAGAAAAGACTTCAGGATCTGAAACAGTGTTATGTTTAATCACAGTTCTATTATCATTAAGTGAATTAACTTCATTTATAGTGTTAGATTCAATAAGAAAGTTAGGGTTATCTAAAGCTTTGGCGTCTCTAGAAATGTTAACTTCAATCTCATTGCTGGTTCCATTAACTACTTTAGGATCAATCACAGCTTTGGACTCAGTAACAGCACTAGCTTTAGGTTCATAGGGTTCATTTTGTGATTTTCGTTCATCTTCACCAACAGATTTATTATCCGCTATGCAATCATTAAAGCCATCAAGATTAACAGTAGAACTAGTTTTAAGTGAATCACTGAGTGGAATTGGAATTTCTGGCTCCATAATAGTTTTTGCTAGACTCAAATTTCTAGAATTGATTACACTTTGAGATTGAACTAAAGCCTTGGGTTTAGGAATAGTCCTAGGTTCTAAAATAAATATTTTGTTTTGAGGACTGGGTTTTATCACAGGTGCGGTTTCAATCATATCCACGAGGGATAGTAGAGCCACAGGTTCTATTACAGCTGTGGGCTTCATCACAGCAATGGGTTCTATTACAGCTGTGGGCTTTATCACATCAACGGGTTCTATTACAGCTGTTGGTTCGATCTCGATCACTGGTTTTATCACAGTCATGGGTTCTATCATAGAAATGGGTTTTGTCACAGCTAGAGGTTTGGTTACAGAGATGGGATTTATTGCAACCAATGGTTCTTTTATGGTTATAGGTTCTATAACAATTACAGGATCTGTTATAGCTGTAGGACCTGGGTCTGTCATTGCCACATGTTCTATTACAGATGTGGGTTCTGTCACAATGGGTTCTGTTTTAACTCCAGGTTCCTTCACTTCACTTGAACCTCTGAAATATCCGGTTTGAGATACCTCTCTGTTTTCAAAGTCAGCTTTTGGAAAACCATCCTTATTATTAAATGCATCTTTGTAGTTCAATTCAGTTCCTGGATATGTTACAGCCCCAGATTCACAAATAATTCCAGATTCAGATTCATGAACTGATTCCGACTGTTTTAAAAATGAAATGTTTGCTGCATTCTCAGAAGCTGAAGGAACAATACAACTCATTACTAACCTTTCATTGTCTTCATTTATTGTGATCTGAACATTATTTATTCCCCAGAAATTAAAATATTCTAAATCTAAATCCTGTTCAGTAAAAAGATGAGTATCCTTGTCTTGCATTGGGTATGGTTCAGTATCTGTTTCAGTATCTGTTTCTGAATCTGTTTCAGATATATCTTCACATTGTACTCTGCTAGGTTGAATATCTTTATCATCGTTGATTTTTGCTGGTATCTCTTCATTGTGTATCCTGATTACTTGAATATCTGTATCCTGCATCATGTGTGCTGATATCTCTGAGTCTTTTTTCCTTATTGGTTTAACATCTATCTCATGCATCATGTTTGCTGATAACTCTGTGTCTTTTATCCTAACTGGTTTGACATCTGTGTTACACATCATGTTTGCTGAGGGCTCTGTGTCTTTTATCCTAACTGGTTGAAGATCTGTCTTAGGCAGCATCTTTGCTATTTTCTCTGCAACTAGTACCTCTATAGACCTAATATCTTCATCCTGTATCTCTATAGTTTGCAGCTGCTTCTCCTGTGTTATACCCTGTATCCTGCTAGGGTATGAAGAGAAAGATAACAGTTCTTTGTCAACACTAGCACACAGAGATAGAATTATTAATCAAAATCAAACCAAATCAGACTTTAAAGGACTTTCTACAATTACATCTTCCAATACTATGTCACTTTAAAATATCTGCTGAATAAACTGAAGAAAAAGCAACCAATTCTGACAATTTCCCTCATTGTCTAAGCAAGATCATCAATTCTAAAATGGACAAACAAGTATAACTGTTTAAACTTTAAAGGGAACCTTGCTGAATTGGGTGAATGGTAACTTGAAATTACATTGACTATATCTTACTATTTTTAAGCAAATATAATTTATCTTTAACCATTAAATTAGATTCACCTACATAGGGTCAAATGACATAGTGGCAAAACTCAGACAGAGGCCCCAGAAATAACCCCCAGAAGAAAAAACTGGAACTTTCCAACAAAAGAAAAAAAAATGTCTATTTTGTGGTTAATTTTATATTGAGGGGGTGAAGGAATGAATCAGTTTCATACTTCGTACAGAAAATTTATATTCACATAAAAATTATACCAAAGGTTGTCCTTTACACGATACCAAAAACCAACAACGCTCCCTGGATAATAATGAATATCAATGAAACGTAAAGAGTGCATGAAATTTAAAGTAACAAACAACCCATTCAACACTTGACTAATTAATAAGTTTACTTCTCCTGCCTGATTTTATCATTCTCATTCCAGTCACCCATTCCCTCATCCTCATTCATCCTTGGTCTTCTATTATCCATTTTCTCATCCAGATTTGATCTAGGTCTTCTCTCACCCATTCCCTTATCTCCACTTGATCCTCTGTGTCTGTCTACTTCCCTCTCATCAACGCCATATCTCTTATCATCTCGTCGTCCTCTTACATCTTCATGAACCCGTCCATCCTCATTTCTTCGTCCATCCTCATTTCTTCCTCTATCCTCATCTCTTCTTACTCTTTTATCATCTCTCCTACCTCTTTCCTCACCTCTCCTAAATCTATCATCATCTCTCCTTCCCCTTTCGTCAGCTTTCCTTTCTTTCACACCTTCTCTCCTTCCCCTTTCAGTTTCCATCCTTTTGTAATCCTCATCTCTCCTTCCTCCTCTTCCTTCTTCTCTCCTTCTCCATTCATCTTCATTCTCTATTCTTCTCTCTCTCTCCTCTTCTCCAGTGCCCATAACTTGTGAACTATGCTCCCAATCCCTTCTGTGATCCCTGATCGGCTCCTGCTCCCTAATTCTTCCATGTTCTTGCTCCCTGCTCCTATCCCGTTCCTGTTCCCTGCTCCGATCTCTATTCAGGTCTCTGCTCAAATCTGGATGTTGATCCTGCTCCCAAGTACTTGATTCCTCCCAACTGCTCCCAATATTCTGGCGTGCCTCCAGCTCCTAGAAACAAATGATCCATCAGTGATATCTAGTTCATTGTTTAGTCTATAAAAATCTGCAAATTTGCAAAACTTCTGCAATAAAATGAGCTTTACTTTGTCTGATATCTTACTTAAAATGGAACAAGAAAGGCCATATCTTCATATTGTTTAGCTCAACATATTCATGTGTGCCCAATAAACGTGAAATTAGCTATTTTTTTCTGGTAACTAAAATGACAAGACAACTTCACAAAATTTTCTAGTTTTAAGATTTAAAAGGAAATAAGGCCGCTACAATAGCAACATTCAAAATCTAAATTTAATACCAGAAAATGGGGTGAAAAGCACTCTACAATAAAGGTGAAAACAAGTGGTTAAAAACTTAAGATTGCGAAACCCAGGAGTCAACATTTTCGAATTTATCTATTCTACCCTATAAAACATACGAAATCAATATAAAAAATCACTTAGCTGGGATAACTTCTCATTTTCATGATTTGTTTTGATTATTATTATTATTAAAGAAACCCCATCATTCAATGGAAAAGGGGTCGGCGCTCATAACCGCAGAAAAAAAATATTCTTCTAAGGCCTCCTACGAAAGTAGAACCTAACCATTTAAAAAATAAACATATTTGTTTTGATATAAGAATATACCTTTAACTTCTGTTCATATTTATCAAGTGGAGCTGGGATAAAGTTAATTTTCTGTTCTCTTGGTTTCTCAGGTTCTAGTTCGTTCATCTTCAGGTTCAGGAATATGGGCTCCAATCCTTCCTACATCAAATCAAAATCAAATAAAACTCAAAGTTAAATCAAAATCAAAATCAAAATCAAAATCAAAATCAAACCAATAATATCAAATCAAACGAAAAATCCCGAAACCAAATCAGATCAAATCAAATCAAATCAAACGTTTTCTGGCACGCCCTAAATATAAGCTATCAGAACTAACTCAAATTTGATTTCAACGCTTTAATTACTTTTTCACTGAGAATTAAAAATCAACTAAAATAAACTTTCTATTTTTCAACCGAAAGCCTAGAAAAATAATTGTCCGCCCCAGAACTTGAGGGATTTTCTAAAATTTAAAAGATATATTTTAGGTCAAAAACATCTCACATGGGACCATATATGCCTATAAGTCGGTAGTGCTACTATTATGGAAAGATGATAGAAAAATTAAGTGGTCACTTGGGATGTAATAATAAATAGTTATTCTTACCTGTTTTCCACGCGGGATATAAAGCTTTCCGTTTCCCAGTCCTCGTTGTATAACTCCAACCTTGTCCACCTAATTACAACAAATTATTTATTTTTTAATCACCGAAACAAGAAAACTTGAGAATAAATTAATAAAGTCGGGACCGGGGAGTTCTTCCTCTTTCCATTCTTTTTATATCCTTCCTTTCTTTATATAAACTTTACTATATCCTTCCTTTCTTTATATAAACTTTACTATATCCTTCCTTTCTTTATATAAACTTTACTACGCTAGAACCTTAATTTGAGGTAACTATCAAAAATTTAATTGATGAGGTAACAGTCGAAATTTGAGTTGAGATAACCATTTGATAAAAATCAATTTCCTTATTGTTTGAAGTAATACATTAAGAAGATCATTGATCAGTGATCATCCTAGTTTAAAAAAATTATCATTACAACATATTATTGAGAGTTTAAAAACCTTGTGTTCCGGAATATTCCGTCTTATGTCTATCTGTATCTTTCTTAGTTCCTTTTCCTCTATAGGACCCAAGCTCCCAGATCTGCAATTCAATCAATTAATCAATATATAGATCAATATGCAAATCAATCAATATCAAAGTAGATTAAAATACCAATCAATCAATCACATAGTAGTACGACCTGTCAATCAATCACTGAGTTGATAAATATAGAATCAATCAATTAATCAATCCTCCAACCAATTTATCATGAGCCAATATCAGGGAATCAATTTGATTCTTTGAAATAAATCTATTATTGTTTTTTAATCAATCAATCAATCAATTAATCAATCCATTAATAAATATAATAGTCTACCGACCTATCAATTATTTACTCTATCAGTAGATCAATAAATCAAGGTAATAATCATTAACCAATTAATCTAATAATCAATTATTTAATATAATTATTAATTAATCAATCCAGTAATCAAATAAATCAATAAATGTAACTAAATAATTCAGTCAATCGATCACTAAATTAGATAATTTAAAAGAAATACTATACTATGTTTAAACTATCAGATATTCAAAGGAAACAAAAATATAATTTGAAAAAATTTAATTGGTCAGAAAATCACAGAATTTGTCAAAAAATTCATGCTATCAAGTAATCGGATAATCAAATAATATAAAATGTACAAAATAAATTATTGAAAGAGCAGAGAAATAGAAATTATCTATAATGGCAGTTGAATGAAATGAGAAGCCAAATAGATGAAACAATCCCTTTAATCTGACCTGAAAACACTGTTGACTTGAGTAACTGGAGCTCGGTAGGATCCCTCGATATGAGCCTGGAGCCAGGGAGATAATTTCCTAAAAAAAGGGATTGTTATATCCTTAAGGAGCGCAAAGGAAAGATATTTTCCTAAATAAAGGGATTGTTATATCCTGGAATCGGGGAGATATCTTCCTAAAGAAGGGGATTGTTATAACCTGGAGCCAAGAAAATAATTTCCTAACTAAAGGAATTGTTATATCCTGGACCGGGGAAAATAATTTCCTAAATAAAGGGATTGTTATATCCTAGAGTCGGGGAGATATTTTCCCAAATAAAGGGAATGATATATCCTGGAGTCTGGGAGATATTCTCCTAAATAGATTGTTATATCCTGGAGTCTGGGAGATATTCTCCTAAATAGATTGTTATATCCTGGAGTCTGAGAGATATTCTCCTAAATAAAGGGATCGTTATATCCTGGAGTCGGGGAGATATTTTCCTAAATAGATTGTTGTATCCTGGAGTCTGGGAGATATTCTGCTAAATAAAGGGATTGTTATATCATGGAGTCTGGGAGATATTTTCTTAAAAGGATTGATCCAGGGGAATCAGAAAAAGGGGAAGGAGAGAAAAAGGGGAAAGAGGTGGAATTTAACATACCTAACTGGAGATGGAGAGAGTTCACGTTTTCTGTCCTCGTAAAACCTGAAAAGAATTCTGTTAATCAGCAGAAATATTTCACAACATATTGGAGAAATCAACAACAAGGGGGGGGGGGGGGTTAAAGCCTTGATTTATTTTGCAATATTCTTTTTTCTTAGTTGCCTGTTACTAGATTATTAAGAATTAATTAATAACTATACTGGATTGGTTCACTGGAACTATACTAATAACCTTGTATTACTAGGTTCCAATGTTCCCAAGGTGGATGTAACAGTTTGTTGGAACGATAAAGGAGGCAGTTCCAAAGTTTCAATTTTCGTCTTCTTTTTGGTTCGTTCCTTTGGTTCTTTGGGTTCCTTCTTGATTGCCTTGGTCTTCTTTGGTTTCAGGGAACCCGGTTCCCGCCTAAAAATGAAGAAATAATAATTCTTTAAAAACACATTTTGTTTTCTCCGTATGCTAACCTTAGCTTTGATCTCAACCTTTATCAATATAAAAAAGATGCCACGAGATTGGGGCCTTATTTCTTCACGACTGTTCCCCGTTACCCGAGAAAAAAAATATTTTACAAGGTGTAAAAAACCCACCCCCACAAAAAAAAATATTTACCCCAAACTCATTTTTTTAACGTTTTAGCTTTCTTTTTTAATATGTGGGGAACAAATTCAAATTCTTTTTAAGGGGAGGCACATTGAACACATTAAAAAATAACAAAGCAGAATTAAAACCTTTTTATTCTATTCCTATTTCCGTAATTAGATTTCTAATTCTGAAACTTGAATTTCCCTCTGTCAAGCTAACTCTTCTACCCGGAAAACGATAAAAACACAAAAACTTCAAAACAACATTAAATCAATAATTAATTATATTTGATGTTGTTACAAAGCAAATACGCTGCAAAATTGCTTCAACTCATGTTCATTGGACTATTATATAGTCATACTTTGAGCCTCTAAGTCGTCTTCCTATTCCAGGGTTTTCTGAATGATTCTCCCTGTATATTTTTTTAACAATATCTTAAAGGCTTTGCCTATGATAATTAAACGAATTATTAAGTAAAATTTCTACCTCGTATCTACCGATTTTGTTCTCGAGGATAAATCTTTTAATCGTTCTTCCTTCGCCCTCGAGTTTCGAGCTTCAACGTCCATCCTTACACTTCTAGGAACAGGACCAAAGGAATCTATAAACTTGGGCGGAGGAAGTGGAGAAATCGGATCCCGTTTAGGAGACAGTAATCTTTGTGGCGGAGACTCATCCCGCCGCGATAGAGAATCAGATCTTATTTGCGGACTGTCTGGCCGCCTCAGCGGCGAGTCTGATCTCCTTAACGGCGAATCAGCTCGCCTTAGAGGCGAACCAGTTTGTATAGGGGGCGAATTTACTCCTCTACGAGGCAAGGATTCTGGTTTTCTGAGTGGAGAGGAGTGTCTCCTAGATCTATCATAGGAGCTGGGTCGGTCAGCTACTAGTTCTTTCCTAAACTGATCTGTGTACCGGGATTCTTTACGTAGGTCTGGTCTAAATAATAAATAGTTATCGGTTGGTTGCTTTAAGAGATATGCCAATCTTATTCTTTGGTCAAAATAAAGCAAAAATTCTCAGATATCAATTCTGGGTGAACATTGTACATAATAAAAAGCCACATAACAACATTAATTATCTTATTTGCCACTAAATTCTGCTACAAATAGTAGCTTAGTCCAAAAAATCTTCCATAAATAGCACCTTATTCCATAAAATCTGCCACAAACTGCAGTCTTACAATTTCTAAAATATCTCTAGATTTTCTAGTGAGACGGAGTCAAGACAGTGTGAATAAAAAATCTTTTTTTTTCATTAAACAAAGGTGTGGAATTTTGCTATTTTCCTTCATTGCTTTCCTCTGTAGAAAGTTATTTAAATAGGAAAAAAAAAACACAAATGAAAATAGTAAATTATCACCAAGAAAAGTCAGGATATGTCAATTAACCTAACCAAATATTTTGATACAGTGCAGTGATCCCAAAAACTCTGAAATAAGAAGACGACCTTTAGAAATTCAAATTATGAATTTAAACAATCCAATTAGCATGGGACACTGCAATTGTGCAGTGTAAACAGACTCATTTCACTAAATTGGTGATTTTTTAAGTGTCTAATACAGCTTTTTGATTTGTAACAACAACAAATACAAAGTATTGCTTTCGGTCGTCTTTCTATTTCGCAGTGTACTTACAACCAAAAATAAAACACAACCTGTCAGATTTATGGAGAAGATCAGAATGACCCCTGGATCCAAGATCTTCCCTGGAGCCTCTAGCTGCCGGATACCGTCCTGATGAGGGATGAAGGCGATCAGGCGAATACCTGGACCTCGGAGGCGAGTATCCTCCTCGCCCTGGCGAATATCTATG
Organism: Eurytemora carolleeae; assembly: GCF_000591075.1. Taxonomy (NCBI): domain Eukaryota; kingdom Metazoa; phylum Arthropoda; class Copepoda; order Calanoida; family Temoridae; genus Eurytemora; species Eurytemora carolleeae. Next base: position 150,230 of record NW_019396132.1, on the reverse strand, counting down.
TCTAGGAGGCGATCCCCGTCTGTCGCCTGGATGTCCAAAATACTTTACTGGCGAAGGTCTCCGAGCCGGAGGTGATCTTCGAGAAAAACCATCACCACGACCTGATATTAATATAGTTTAAATTTTAGACTTTAGTTGTTAGACACTTGCAGAATGCAGATTTATAAATTCCACAGGGATAATTTTTAAAAATTTGTGAATAAATAATCAATTGATTCCCACAATTAAGAAACTTTGGGAAAAAATTATTTTTGAAAGAAGGAATGATCATTCAAGAAAATGTTTTTTTAAAACGAGGGGGTATTTTTCATTAAATATACATTAGCCCTAGTTTTATTTTGTTTATGTTTAAAGATATATTGATAAAAACATTGTTACCTCTATACCCACCACGTCTAGGAGGTGAATATCCTCTAAATCTTGGAGGAGAGCCTCTGTATCTATCTGTTGGGTGGCCTCGGCCGGGGGATCTGCGACGGCCAGGCGGGGAAAAACGTCCCCGTCCTCTCCCGCGACCGGATCCTCTTTAAATATATGAATTAAATCAATAACTTTATTTTTTGAAAACCGTTTGAAAATTTTCAATAAATAAAAATAATTAGTTTTTGAAACTTTATCAAATTCTAAAAATATGTTCCAAATAATGAAGGATTTGCAGAGGAGTTTGTATTAGAATGTTATTTTAAGTTTTGAATTCAGACTGAACCGAAGTTTCAAATCAAAATTAAAAATATCTAATAAATATCGGAAGGCAGCTTACCTGAATCGTGGTGGAGAATGACGAGCCATCTTTCTTGGCGGCGATCTTCCGCCACGATGTGAAGATCTTTCGCCACGATGTGAAAATCCACCGCCACGATAAGGTGATCTTCCGCTACGCAGTGGAGATCGACCGCCACGGTGTGAATCTTTACCGTTACGATCCGAATCTCTGCCGCCGACACGATGTGGAGATCTTCTGGAAACTGATAAGTCTGATCCCCGCCGATCATCTGCAGACCTTTTGGGGGCAATTTTTAAATCCTCCCCGTTTCTTTCCTCTTTCTTCACACTTGAGCCTTCTTTAGTGGATTTATTCTTAACATCCTTTGTTGATTTTCGTTTCCCTGATTTTGATTTCTTCTCTTCCGGGGATTTCTTCCTTTTCTCAGAGATTTCATCGGCTTCCTCAGCTCCCATTGTGAAGATCTGAGAAGAAAATGCAGAATGTGAAAAACGTTTTAAATAACGGCAAAATTTAAAGACGATTAACTGTAACAAGATGCATAACATGTTATATCAAGTGAGACTTGTAAAAACTAGAATAACACAAAAATCGTATTTAAAATCCTTAAATCCTTCAACACTTTAAGGGAAGAATGAAAGCTTAGAATCGCTGAAAACGAAACAGGGTTAGAAATTATTGTGAAACGAAAACAGGTTTAATAACATATATACCTCTCTGTTCACAAACTTACGAAGAGAATCATTAAATAGGACTCTTGAACATGTTTAAATATCTCGGGTTTTGTAAAGAGGAAAATCGCTTTATACAATGAAAAGGAGAACACTCGCTTGAATATGAAATATTTCGCAGATTAGATTATTATGAATTATAAGTTGAATTATTGATCTATTTTCTTGATTGAAGAATGTAGATTCCATTCATCACCATCTTTCTCTGACCCTCAAGTTTTCATCTCTTTTTGGTTGATTCTCCCAAACATCGATGTTTTCATCTCTTGTATCATTGAAATCATCAGAATACTTCCAGTTCCTGTCGTTGATATCACCAGAATACTCCCGGTTCTAAACATTTTATTTCACTCATTCCATGTTAAGACTTATTTTAACCCAGTTAAATTAAAAATATTTGTCTAATGAAAAAAAAATGCAATAAGGATTGGAAAGATAAGCACAAAAATAAGATTTGAAACAGGTGAGTGCCTAAATCTATAAAAAAAATGTGAAAAAATAAGCTTGTGAATTAACTAATGAATAATATAATTCAGATAAATTAATTATTCATTCTAAATAATCACATGAAAAGCCATGAGCCATGTGACATTGTGACAATTAACTTTTTTTTTAAAATTATCAACAACAGGACTGAAAGCGTAATTTCAAATGACCCTCCATGCAAAGATGTCTGACTCAAAGTACCCTTAAAAGTCTGATAAAGTAAAAATTAAATATAATCTTTACAATTTTGAAAAATGATTGTTTTGATTGTGGTTCATTATCATAATTTTTAACACTTTTAACCTAGAAAACTCGACAATATCTTCCATATTATCGACCGGAAAATAGGTTTTAAGGGTACTGTTGTGAATCGGGCAGTGCCATGTGTGCTTGGAGGGTTACATAAAATTACGATTAAACTCCCTTAAAAGCTATCAAATTTGTAGTATATTGAATTAATTGCCAACGTTTTTCCAACCCTTATTGTCTTACACAGCGCTCGAATTTGGCCATTACATAGGGCTCAAATTACATATGTTCGATAGATTTGAATTTGAATTTTGAATAACTCACCCTTGAAGGGCTGAATCTCGGGTCGAATCTCGAGTTCCTTCTAGAAAATTTAAAATATGAAAATAAAATATGGACAAATTATTTATCAGAGCAAGTAATTTAAAAATTTCGTTAAGATAAGACTCAAGACTAAGCTGTCGTCGAGGCTAATTTAAGACTCGAGCTTTGGGATTGAACTTAATTGAAACAGAGAATTGGGTTTAATATATGATGGATTTTCACTGGTTGTAATTGGCGGATTTCGGAGTTTGATTAGAAAAAGACAAAAAGATTAATTCTCTAGAAATCACGTAAAACACGCAATCTTCAGCCGTTTCAATGATGAAGCGTTAAACCTGGGTTTAATCATAAAAAAAACCATGTCTAAGCTTTTAAATTTAAATATCTTCTCTTGAAAATTATTCCTTTTCTAAATGTTTATTGTTATATATGATGATTGGAACAGTTTTTTCTTTTATTAGGAAATAAATACATTTCTGGGGGGAAATATTGATAGAGAAGGTGAAAATTATAAATAAAGTAACATTTTTTGGGAGTGAAAAATTTAAGAATTTAAAAATGGAGCGGTATCTTACAGCTTTTCCAACAGATAATTTTCCTTCAACATTTATTAAAAGATAAAAGTCTTCATTTTTTACTTTTGTATGTTTGGAAAAATTTTGTCATACCCATGATCTGGATGCGCATCCCAATCATCCTCATAATGGCCTGAAACATTAAACATTGTATTTTACAAACACATTAAAGAAGAAGTAAATACTTAAGTAATTAAATCTTATTAGATGATTAGACATATAAAAAGATATTTAGCAAAGATACATAAAATAGTGTAAAGTTGAATTTTATTAATTAGGAGAAGTAGTTGAACTAAGTTTGGCTAGTAGGACAACTTCTTTTGTGTACTCTCGTTCAACTACATAAAAAAAACGGAAAAAATTTGGAAAGGAACAACAACTTTTCTTAAACAAATCTTGTTTAATTACCTTCTCTCTGATTCAGATCATTTCTATAATTTTCTGGACTTCGGAATTCTCCGTGAACAAACCCTCTGTCATCCTCAGAGTCACAAAAAACTGGACGTTCTCTGATTTTATGAGAAGGTCCTTCTCTGTCAAAACTGACAGATCTTCTCCTTTTCCTCATGTTCCCTTGAACTGGCTGGTCAAAGAAATCATCCTTAGGATGAATATCCCAATCATCGACAGCAGAAACATCATGGCTACGACCTAGATCGTCCTCTATAAATCTTCCAGCTGGATGGGTAGAGAAAGAACTTTGATCCAGATCAGGTTCAGAAAATCTACCAACTGAGCTACCTCTCAGATTTTCTTGTACAAATGAGCTTGTTTGTTCATCATAATAACCTGGTGAAAACCCGTGACCAACTGTTTCATTCATGTGAGAACTTGTAACTCTTGGCTGCATTTGATCCCTCAAGTCCGGTGACATATCCCTTACAATATAAGGACTTAAGTCCCTTTCCTCCCCAGGATATCTGCTCTCCTCTATTCTTGAATGGTTTGAATATATAGAAGTAGAAATCCTGGATTCTCCTGTGGGTTCAAACACTTCTTCATCACTTTCAATGGGACTAAACGCGTCTCTTCTAAAGGCAGAGTGCTGAGGACTTAACTGTCGGTCACTTGGGTCTTCTAGAGGATATCTGTCGTTTTGGTAATTTCTGGAAAACTCAGTCCTTGCTCTTGAAATTGACCTTGAACAGGATCTACTCCTGAATCCAGCCTGGTGATCATAATTGTGAGTGTTTTCAGCAATATCTCTCGGAATTGATATCTCTCTAACCCGCCTTATCTCTTCACCAATATAATTGGAAGCGTTGCTAGCAAAACCTCTTGGACTAGCTACTTCTCTAATTCGCCTACTCTCTTCACCAAAGTAGTTATCACCTTCCCATCTAGAAAAAAGTAATAATAAGTCTCAGATAATCATCAATTAAAAATTATAACAAAAATAAAGTAGGAAGATTCTGTACAATCTGAATACATTGATTTGCTTAGATTTTATATTTCATTACATTAATCGATGGACACCAGAGAGATTCCAATGCAAAAGATTTATAAAGTACAAAAAATGTTGTAAATGATATTAACTCTTGTAGAAATAAAATTTGTATAGAATTGGATAATAGATACATCAAAATCCGACCAAAAACAAGTTTTGATCTTATTTCAGAACATTTAGAACAAAAATGAGTATACATTTAACATTCTTTAGAGAATTATTTCCAAAATATTGGTCAAAACTGAGACGGTTTAATGGATTTAACCCTTGTTAATTTGTTTGGTTGTTATCACTGAATTACTCAAGTTAAATAAATGACTTTATGGGTAATATAAGAACATTTTTGTGAAGCAAAATGATTGTAAGTCTAACTGTATTTTTGATTCATTTTCAGTAAGAGTGCAAAAATATCATCCTCTCCCCTTTCCCATTATCAAATACATGATCAAAAAATTCTTATAATTTTTTAGTGTTGAAAAAAGCATGTGATAAAAAGGTGAGTAAACAATTATGAAAGAGGGGGGCATGCTTTTCACCGTTAAATGAGCTTGAAATTTTACATCAGGACACGATTAGAGAAGATTTTGCGCACTAGAGCCTCAAGTCCCCACTCGCACGCGCACATAAGAAAAAGTATTTAAAAAATATATCTTAATTCAAGTTGGGCCTAATTCAAAACGTAGGTGGCATGCGATATATCAAACTACAGGTAAATTGGGAAACGGAGTTCATTTCAGAGGTCAAAATTGACCTTGGAGCATTCTGACCGGCGCGCTAGTAGCCAGATGTCACACTATGGGTCATCTTACTGTAAGTTTTACATGCCGTATATCAATTAATAGGTAGTTGGGCACGAGGATTCCATTTGGGTTAAAAAATCTTTTGACCACTCTGATCCTTGCGCTAGTAGCCTATCCTAAGAGGGTGGAGAATGGAGATTGATTTTTAAAAAAATATATACCACTTTTTTTTACCTGTTTTCTACAATTGTTGGGAATTCAGAGTTGTTTTCCATCAAAGATTTGCGACTACATTGATCTTTAAATCTGTTCTTATCCAATCCACTGAAATTAGGTTGCACAGCCTTTTTATAAGGAGTTGCTCCAGTTAAGGGCAGTGTTGTTGTAATATTTTGAGTTGGTTTTGGTACATTTTGGGGGGTTATTGAGACAGATATACCGGTAGGAATCTGATTTGCTACTTGCTTTCCCTTCTTTTTCTTTTTTTTAGGTTGCGCCTTTTGGTTGGTTGGGGCTAAATTAGTTTTATTTGTCTGTTCTGTTTGGAGATTACCAGATTTCTTCGCTTTACTTAGTTGTCTTCTTAATCGAGTTTTGCGGTTTTTCTCTGTTTTTGGATTAACATGCGAATTTGGAGTAATTTGTACCCCTGCATGAGGCTTCTTCAGTGTTCTTGGGTTGGCATAAACATTTGGCTTAATTTGTACCCATGCATCAGGATGCTTATTCATTGTTCTTGGTTTGCGCCTGGCATAAACATTTGGCTGAATTTGTACCCATGCAGACGGGTTTTGAACAGGTTTTGTGGGAGTAACATCATTTTTATTTTGTTCTTTATTAGGAAGAGATTCCTTTTCAACCTCGCTACGATCAGACCCTGTTTTTGCTGCAATTCGTTGTCTGGCCAAATTTCTAAAATATTCATCATCTTTAACCACCTCAGTAGGTTCTTTCTGTCCTTGTTGTGATGGAAGTTGTTGCTGAGCCGTTTTGGAGGACTTCACAGATTGTTTGGCTATGAGATGTGTGTGGGTATCTCCTCTCATCATAGACACATTAGATTGTGCTTGTTTGTTGCTGCTTTGCCAAGGATCAATGTTCCTATCCATTTTATTTGATTTAGTCTCTTTTCTTGGTTGATCTCTGGTTTCCCAAGGATCAATCCTGTTCCTCTGCCTGTTATCTGATGATGCCCCATTTCTTGGATAATCTCTAGCTTCCCAAGGATCAACAGAGTTTCTTGGTCCTGTATGATTTGAAGGTCTTTTCCTGCTGTCACAAGGATCAATAGCAGACCTATCCCTGTGATTAGGAGCACTACTTGAACCTTTATTTCCTGAGGTTTCCAACCTTGATATAGAAGGTTCCTTGCCAGGATTTGAAGAGAGTACACTGGAGGCCACAGGTGGAGGTGGTAAACTAAACGGGTTAAGAACTGGGGCTGGGGTTGGTACCAGAGGAGGTGGATTATATATTGAAGGTGGAGGGAGTGAGGAAACTACTGATGGATAACCAGGAGGAGGTAGTTGAGGATATCCAGGTCCAATATTGGGAGGAGGAGCAGAGTAGACAGGAACCGAGAGGGGAGGAGGGTTGGAGTAAACCTGTCCTGGAGCTACTGGAGGAACAGTATAAACTGGTGGAACAAGAGGAACATCATATCCTGGATGAACAGGCATCTGTACTGGCAAACCCAAAGTAGCAACATGTGGCTGTACTAGTGATTCTTTAGAGTTTCTTCCCTAAAAAAGAAATGAATTCTTAAAAAATAATTTTCATACCAATTTTTCTGATGAGGATGAAAAATATTTCCTCTTCATCTTGAAAATTTACTCACTCTATCTCCCCCCCCCCCTAAAAAATAAAAAAAATGCTGTATGTTTGGGAAATAAAAATGCAGCACAGGTTTAACTTTCAAGTCCATTTTGTTTTATTTCTCCATAAGTTTTAATCATTTTCAAACTAGGCACCCTTAGTAAATTAGTAAATTTTATAAAAAAATATTTACCCTGTTTCTCTCCTGGAGAAAAGTTTCTGCAACAACTGCAATTTGCAACTGAAGTTCTAATTCATATTTCAATTAAAAATAAATTTATTACAATATAATAAGTTTTGAAAAAACAAATGCTAAATTTAATGTTGATAAAATGCTAAATTTAATTAATATTCCTGTCATTTCTTCTTTTTTCTTGATTTTGTTCTTTATCTGAAGTTTCATTCTTCCTAAACACAAAATCTTTTTCAACAAACACAATTGAGACATTTTGGAAATCTAAAAATTCTGAAAACCACATTTTAAAGCCTAATTTAATACATTTTATCTGACCTGCCATTGTAAGCCTAAGAAAAATTATAATTGAATAAGACTAAGATTATTGAATATACATTGAGCAACTAAATAAAGGGGAAAAAGTTTTTCAAGAAATTTTTCAAATCTGTAAGTATTCTACGACAAACCTGAAGATGGAAGCTGAAAAATCTCTTGGGATTCAATCTGAGGTCGATCAAAATCAAACATGGGTCTTCGACCCTCACCTTTCCTCCTTAACAATTCTTAAATTTTAAGGCGTTATATCTTAAGCTTAATTTTAAATAAAAGTGGGAGAAACAGTAGAATGGATTTAATATTTTGATTAAAATGCTTTGCACAAAATTGAAACTTATAAATCAAATGGATAGATTATTTAAAATTGTATTAAATTCCAATCTAATTGCATTTTAAATCTGAACTAGGCTCATTAACACTTGTACATCTCTTTGGTCAACTTACTGAAGGATGACCAATGAGACACACATTTTTTATTTCCAATATTAAGCTATTTAGTCAAATCTTCAATTATTATTATTATTATTCTATAATTATTATTAATATTATTATCATTATATTATGCCTGTAGATTGAGGCTATTTATCTTTAGATGTTAAACCTGTGCAGCATGAAGTATTGAGTGTTGCCCAAACCATAAACAGCTTTTTCAAGACGATTACACCCAAATGCAGGAATTATATCTGGATTATTTCTGAGAAAATGATTATTTGTCATATTGAAGTTGTATTTGATGTAGTGTGTACAGTAATGCTTGGTAAAAGCCCTCTTCACAAGAAATTCACATAAACAAATTTAGCTTTTGATAAAAAAGCTTAAACTTAAGATTAGTTTACTAAATAATATTTCCCTTATCATGATTTTTGTTGATGCAGCAATTTTCATGTCTAGATTTCTACCATCTGGGCCCCTAAATATATAAAACACATGAAGAGCAGGTCTAAATAGAGAATGCAAGAAAACATTACACCAACAGATTATACATTTTTTTATTATTTGTGTTCAAAGAATAAAATAAATATCATCATTAATCTTAACTCAGTAATCAATATGCCTATTTGACATTTTGAATGCAGCAAATGTCAGAATTCAAAAATGATTTAAACTACCTGAACATAGATTGTTCCACATAGGGGTCAGAAGGTCTTTCCTTACTACTGGTATGTTCCAGCCTTTGCCCCCTCTCATCCCTACAATCCTGCCAGTCCATCCTTTCTCTCCTTCTCCTATCAGTAGATCTGTCTTGGCCTCTTTCTCGAGATCGACTTTCTTCTCTGGATCTTCCAGAATAATGCAGATCAGGTGATCTTTCTCTACTCCTGCCCCTAGACATTAAAATTAAATGTTTCGTTAAATTTTGTATTTAATTTTTATTAAGAAGATCAAAGGATTTCAAATGTATATAAACTTTACCTAGAGTCTCTGGATCTATGCCAATCATGCTCCTCCATTCTGGTGCCCATAGAGAAATCTATAAAAATGAAATTTGAAAAGATTTTAAATAGTTGGGTTATGTTTGGAATCCTAACTAATGTCATTGTTTTATTAGAAATTTTGAGGTATTATTCAACTGCAAAGCAGTGAGACTGACTTGTTTACTGATTTTCTTCTTTAACCTTGATCTTTATAACAAGAGTATATCTGTAGAGCTATCAATCAACAGAACATTTTATTTTTAAGTCTGAAAAATTTACAATTTGTGACTATTTTATATTTTGATTCAAAATGGCTGACTTCATCTTAGCAGTCACTGTTGAATCTATAATAATAAAATAGAAATAAAGAAACAAATTTAAAAATGTACAAAAAGGTTTAAAATGACATACAAAGTAGATTTCATCGGATTTTTTTGAATATCTTTCAAAAAAAACTAAAAAAAATTAAGCAAAGATTATGGGTTTTTATAAATACTTAATAAACAGCATATCAATGAATACTTTAATATCTATCATAACAAGCATGTCCAACAAAAAATGTTGGGAAAAGTGATGAGCCTCACATATTGCAAAACTAACAATAATAATAATAATACATTTGAATATTGAAATTTTAAATCTATAAATCTCTTATCATATTTTGGAGAATATTTTAAAAGGAATATGTAATTTCTGATAGGAACAACATGGAATCAACAAACCACCATTAGGTCCAGCAACCCATGTCCACCTCAATTTTACTCAACAATAACAAATCCAATGGGGAGTTGTTACACTGTGACTGGTGGCTGCTTTCCAGCTAATTGGATTAACCAGCTTTATTAGCATCATGATTTTAGTTCACTGAATTTTTTTGGTACCAAAAATTAAAAGTTCTTGACCTTGTTTGGTAGTCCACTTATCACAATACACTGAAGATGAATGTTGAGCTGACAAACACAAACACAGTGGTAACAAGTCTTGTCATAGTAATCAACTAATTCTCCATTAGTTGTGTATCCTTCTTTAAAGCCTGCAAAATAAAAATCCTTGTCCTTGTACAGTAGTCCACTACTCATCTCAATACACTGAAAACGGACGTTAAACTGTCAAACACAATTTTCATGTTTCACAGTATTGTTAGGTGAAGACAATTCTATCAATTTCAATCTGTATTTCAAGTGTTCTCTCTGATTCCTACTCTTCTTCAGTATTCTTGACAATCAGTCAAAGTTAAGCTTCAAAGGAGTATCCAATCCTGGAAGTCAATTAAATGATTAAATTTTCAAGCCAATAGAAAATCACTCTCTTCATCTTTATAATTAGCCTTCAGTCTCTCCTCTGGCTCCTGCTTAACAACCTGCTTGCCATTATTAATGTTGTCACAGAGAACCAGGAACCTCTATCTCCATTCTCTTTTATTGATAAATACCTTAATGTATTTGATAATTGATCAAGACCGGAGTATCCAGAGAAAGGCCTGGTGCTAGAAATCATGATGGACAAAATCTTCCACGAATGGATCAAAATGAATAAACAGAAAGTCCCAAGAGGAATATCTTCAATTATTTCTAGGTTGGATCATTATTGATTTATCAATCTAGCTTACAAAGGGGTAATAGAAGGTAACAATAAATATCTGACTGTTTTTGAGCTACGTCTTAGATATTGGGCATATATTTTGTAATCTGCACAAGATCTCATCCCATCTTTAATGATTCATATTCTTATCATCTATTATATATGATATATATATGATCCACAAATAAATCTCAAGATTGGCAACCTGCCATTAGTCCTTAGTCATTCAAGTGAAAACTATAGACTGGCGAGGAGATATGACTGGAACTTTAATGATTGTCAGATGTCCAAGTGATAGGATACAAAAAAAACAATCAGAACAAATACCCACTTGTCAAGAAACCAAAGTCTGCAATTTTAAATCCAAAGTTAAATATGTCTATCACAAACTATCCACATTTCACAATTTATTTTCTATATTACCTCCAAAAATGACTTAATGCATATCAAACAAAAACTAGGAACCCAGGTAATATGCCATAGTTAAAACATTTTTATTTTTGGAGGTCATTTTAGGTTGTAAGAGTTCATTAGATAGTCAAACACTGGATTCATTGCTGCTTCTGTATTCCCTGGGTTATTATCTTACATTTTATATGCATAAAGCCATAGTTAAAACATATTTATTTTAGGGGTCATTTTAGGTCATTAGAGGTTGTTAGAGGTTGTTATTTTTTTTTCTTTCTCCAACCGTTTTATCTTTTTTGAATCTGATCATACATCTGTTTTCTGTAATTCTCTTTTAAATCTATGCATTGTAGTCTCTTGTAGAAAGGAAAAATGCAGTTAGACACATATTTCTGATTCATACTATTCAATAATTTGATATCTCAGAGCCCAAAATTAAGTAGAATAGAAAGTTACTGTTTGTGAGTAGATATCAGATGTGATTGCAGTTTCCAATAATGTCTGACTCAACAACTGGTGAAGGTTAGCTTCAGACACAGATAAGGTTGGGAAAAAAAGTTACTAAGTGGGGTTTGAAAATTTGAAGGATTTACATTGTCAAATGGGATAATAAAGGTTTGGCTAGGAGTGGATATTTTCAACAAAAGAATTCTTGATTCTTGTAAGTTCATCTTGGACAAAGTGCTACAGAATACAGCCTTGTCTACAGCAACCTTTTACTTACATTCCGCAGAGTATAAACCAGTATCATAGTGCATGGTGCACAACCTCTCTGGATTCTACTTTCTATGTTTCCGTTTCTATTGTTTCTTATAATGAATAATGTGATTCTCTTAATTTTCTTTTGCTTCATATGAGGTAATTTCTAAGAATTTGGTTACCCTTATCCATTAAGATTCTTTTTAACATGCTCCAATGTCCTTTTTCAGAATCATGAGTTAAGATGAATAAGATGATCCTCTTGGTCTCAGAGTCATTCCATTACTCATTACTTGGGACTGGGAGTCAAGATATGTCAGCACTCTGTCATTCTTCTTGCATACCCGGCTCCTGGGCACTCAAGAATGACATGCTGTTCATCAAGTTTGACCAGAATGCCTACCGATACACACCATGGGCACATCTTATAGGTCAATGGAAGATGATTTGGCCTTCTGTTGCCTAGGCCATCATCGCCTGCCTTGACTCTGTTGACAATAGCACTCTCCTTTGAGTCATTGATGCATGGGTTTAGACAAAACCATTTCTCTGGTTCAGCCGCCCACAGCCGCCCATCCAACGATGAATGACTGCCTTTTACCTGTTGGATACTTGCAATAAGACTATTATCCATTATTCTCTTAAGTTGGAACCTGGAAACCTTAGAAATGTCCTGGATTCCAATCCTAGAGAGAATCAGGTTAACCTGTTTAGTCCATGGGTCAGTTGGACATAATTGCCTCAGCAACTGTTCTTAAAAAAATCCTTTATCTTTCTCATCAGTGTTGGATTGGCCTCAGCCCAGCCTCCATCCATCCCATTACCTGAGAAGATGATTTTTGTAATTGGAGAATGAACAAGGCCACAAAGTGCTGGATCTTATCCAGCTCTGTAACTGTGGTCTTAAATATGACCATAGCCTCAGTAGCATACAAGAAACCTGGCACTGCGCAAATTTCCCAGAGTTGACGACTGTGAGGGCTCTATCCAACCCTGTACGGGTACACCCTACAATAGTATGAGCAAATGCACGTGCACAACTAATCATTCTGGATTCTCGAGGCTACATTAGGTTTCCTTCTGTGATGGGATGATATCCACCATCAGATATCTTGCTACCAGCGTAGCTTCAATATCCAGGTCAGTATCTGAAACCTTCCAAGCATTTTGGTTTGTTCCATAACTTAAACCAACTGTTTTAACTACTGCCAGTTTCATTTCCATGTCTAAGCTAAACCTTTGGACTGCATTTGAAAGTCTAGACATCCCTCTGGGCTTGTCCTTGAGATTAAAAGGAGGTAGTCAGATAAAAAGAACGCTGTTATAGTGACACCAATAAACTGTACCCCCTCTTTCATTGAATGAAGGACTTTCCCTAGTCCTGAGACATACAGGGAAAACAGCATAGGAGAAAGTATGCATCCCTGCTTAACTCCTAGTGTGAACCACAAAGGCCTTGACAAACCTCTACATAACCGTACTCTAATATTGTCGTTAAAATACATGGAGTGAATCAGAGCTTTGACACGCCCCCCAAACCCTAAAGAATCAAGCTTTAGGTACATCAGTTCTCTATTCACCGAATCATATGCTTTAGCAATATCGCAAAACGCCAGAGAAACAGTATGATTCTTTTTCTTGGCCCTTCTAATGGCAGATAGTAGGATGAAAAGTTTACAGACTAATACTCTTTTCTCTGGATATCGCATTTTATGATTGACAGGGTTTGTCAAAAAAACAGGTGCAATACAAGACTTTAAGCAATAGTATAGTTTAGTTATTCAGCGGTGGTTTTCAGAAATGGATTTTCTTGGTCCCAGTCTAGTGTTTTTCAATTTATAAAAATGTGGTATGATGACAGCACTGCGAGGCTTGATAGATTTTAGCACATTGCTTTGAAACTAACACTGGGTTTGCAGAACTTATGCAGTTTCTTTAGATTTGCTTTATTTGATGGTGAGATATATCCTCTTGAGCCTATTTTAAAAGGGTGAACAGACACATATCTGTGATAAAATGTTTATACTTGTTCATCTTTTGAGTGTTGGCATTTTTGATATTTGTTTCCAATTATCCATCTTTTACTCCACTCTATTGATAATTACTAGATCAGGTTTCTGAGCGGTCACAACGAGGTGGGAGGGGGGGAAACAGTACCTCCCCCTTAAAGGGTAAGGGACGGGATGTAGACATATATTAAAAATTGGTCAATATCAATTAATCCAATGACATATTTAATAAGATTGTTATGCCTCTGAGTATATCTTTTTTGGTGTAGTACAACCTTGCAGCCATTCAAAATATTGTTTGTAATTTTCTTGTCTTCTACCTTGTAATTCAGCGCCTGCCTGTAAACATAGTCTACAGAGATCTGATGCAGATTTTCCACATTGTAGAAGGTTAATTTGTGTTGGCAGGGTGTCCAAACGTGAGTTGAGTAGAAATTTCAGTGTACCTTTCTTTAGAACTATTAGAAAAGAAATCTGAAAAAGAGGTCCCGTTATGAACCCCCCAGACCGCCGGCAGGCATGGGAAGCACCGTCCCACACCTACTCTAACTGGACCTTTATACCCACAACAATTAGACCATTGTCAGAAGATAAAAAGGTGATACTATCCAGCCAGTGGCTCATCAATTAACTCCATTGGATGGTCATTGGATGGTTGGTATCAAACAACCCTTTAGGCGAAGAAAAGAGGTTACCCGCATTTAAGCTGTTCCTGACAAATCCATCCACCGCTCCAGCAGTAAGTTTATCTTTTCGGTCCTTTTCAGCAGCACTTCTTTTGAGACATTATCTCCCCCTAATATCCCAGTAAGGATTGCCGTGCTGCTCCGTGGCCTCCCTGTCATAAGGGCTCCTAGCCCTGTTGTAGACCTCTCATAGGCTACTGCTTGACAGGATACAACAACGTGATGCTCCGAAAGGTGGTTAACTATCCCTTTACTTAGGCATAGCGGACTTGAGGGGTTGGAATACAGTTGAGGGACACAAACTGTCTTTTCTGCTCCAGGACCCCTTTTATTGACGTTTGGATAAGTCTCTTCTTCAGCCTAGTTTTAGGACCTTCAAACACATCCAGTCCTAATTCAGCAACCAGATCCCCAATCATTCTCGCCCACGGGTCGTCACGTGCTCCGATCACCGCGTCGAATGTATCAGACAGAATAGGATCTCGTTTTTTATGCATGATTTCCCACACATATAATGCTACTCGCTCCTTTATCCTGTCTCGCATTGGTTTAAACCCTGCATCCATGTACCAAGCTACCTTGGATGATGAACTTGGTAATTGTAGAATGAACCTTGCAACCTGATGCTGGATGCTGTCTATCTTTCTAGTGACACTGTTAGATAACACCATGGATTCCACCGCATACAGTATAGCTGGTATAGCACATCTCTCCCATAGGGTATGGGCTACAAGAGATCGATCTAGTCCAGATCTTGTGACTCCCATGATAGTATTAGCGTAATTTTGCGCGACACATACCATACGCTCCTCTCTTGGCTAAAACCAGGTTCCTGCCTTTTACCTGTAATTCCACTCCTAGGTATTTACCAACCAGGTTCGATTCTAGGTCTGGCGTACCTGGTTCTATTTTCCAAGTCTGCCCCTGTGTTCCATTTGAGAGTATTATTGTTTTCTCTACAGAGAGTTTCATATATAGCCCATGGCAGAACTGTGAGACCTCCCTTAGCATACGTTCCATCCCTCTCACTTTCGTCCGTGAGATAAGAACAAGGTCATCTGCAAAGAACAATGCAGAGATCACTTGGCCGTTGAAGTTAATTCCTTCCTTCATGGCATGAAGTTTCCCTCCAAGCCCAGCCATGTACAGTGAAAACAGAAGAGGTGAAAGCCCACACCCCTGTTTAACCCCTTTCGTGAACCATAAAGGCGCCGTCAAACCTCCTTTTATTCTGACTCTAACACTGTCATTATAATACATGGACTGGATTAGAGACTTGACCTTTCCTCCAAAGCCAATGGTGTCCAACTTTGCATAAAGTAGTTCACGGTTCACAGAGTCGTAGGCTTTAGCAATGTCGCAGAATGCTATAGACACTGAATGACCTTTCCTTTTTGCCTTTCTGACAGCTGCCAACAACATAAACACACAGACTGTTGTTGAGCGCCCTGACCTAAACCCATACTGTACTGTACCATAGTAACCATTCTTCTCACATATTTTGTCCATCCTTCCGTGCATTATTTTTGTGATCACACTAAGAAATACACAAGATACAGTTAGTGGTCGTTTATTGGACACCAACAGCAAGGGCGATTTCTTGTCAATCAGTGTCATCCTTCCGACAAGCAGGGAATCGGGTACCTTGCCCTCATGGAAGGTAGCGTTGATAACATCAGTCAACATGCTCACAAAGCACGGCCCGGCATATTTAAGCATAGCTACCGTGACATTATCAACTCCAGGGGATCTTTGTAGTTTCATCTTGTCTATAACAGCTTTAACCTCAGCCTCAGTGGTTCTCCTGCAGACTTGTTCTTCATGGGTTGTGCTACCTACTGTATCTTTCATCCACTCTTGCCACCCCATAAGCTGTTTGACATCCATCTCTTTGATGAGCTGTTCACCTCTGTGGGTAAATATTGCCGATCTTTGGCCAGAGAAGATTTTTGCTAGTTCTTCCAAAACAATCTCTTCTATCCGTGCTCTGTCTGTCGCCCGTTTCCCTTGTGTATCTTTGACAGCTGATAGTATTCCTTTCTTCTTCACTGTCCTTCTGACTAGCCTCCAGAACTGTTTGTTAGTCAAAGTTGACCTTGCATGCAACCTTCGTGATAGCAAACACTGGCGGGCCTTCTCCTTGAGCTGTAGCCTAAGGGTTATTGCCTCCTACTAGAAGAATTGTAGAAGTTTCTCTTTTCCTTTCCTGACTCATCACTCCCAAAACCTAGTACAGCTTTCTCAAGCTCTAAGATCATATAAGATTTTAAAAGCATTGGCAGGCAGAAAAAATGTCCTTGTTTTATAGTGTTTCTGTACGTTCTCTCCAAAACGTTACATTTTCAATAGATACTTTTTCATTGCCAGTTGTTTTTATTTTTTTCAGCATTGATGTTTGGAAGATTAGTCATCCCACTCAGGCATTTCTGCTTGACCATAGTTCTCTCATGTGGCTTGTTGAAACATTTTTTCTGCAACGTCTGTGATGGAATTTTGTATACTTATTCTAGTGTATGCTTGCCAAATAGTTGTTTTGAACAGGGTGGATATCTAAATAATGTCTAGGCCAGGTTACAAGTGTAGAGCAGCATTTGTTGGACAGGGTGGTAATCCATTCCATTTTTTCACAAATTTATCAGTGAATGTGTCTAGTTTCTTCAGATGACTTTGTGATATTGTATGAACAGTAAGCAGAAACCAAATAGAAGGAATGAAATAATGTTTGTAGATCCAGACTTTATGTTCATCCCAATAAGAAGTGCATTTATATTTATTAGTTTTGCTTCAAATTCACTCTTGATGTAATCAAACACATCACTAAGTTTACCAGTAGGAAATAGAAGTTTCCCAAGAAATTTCTGCTCTTCTTGAAATATATTTGGAATTTCAGTTTCACCAATAGTAAATTTTATTCTGCTAGGTAGACCTGATCTGATGGAAAATGATCTACATTTTGCTGGTTTTAATCTCATTCCCAAAGTTTCAATCTTGGATTTTATTTCATTTTGAATTTTTTGATGTTTTCTCAGATCTGTTATCAGGCAAAAATCGTCAGCATAGGGCAGGGTATTAATTTTCTCTCCATTTAGATTAAATCCACAATCATTATTGCTCTGTAGAAATTCAATGATTGGATTGAAAACCATCAGAAACATGATGGGACTAAGCGGTTCACCTTGAATTGAATGGTTCTAAATTTGGCGATTGATGAGTTAATGACACAAAGGGGAACCAGTTTAAACTTTTCAAGTTGTTACCGGGTGTACTGTATTTTTCCAGTTAGTAGGTGTTTGCAAATCCTAGGTCAAGGGTTGGTTTCAATTTCTCCTATAATAATGATCCCTTCACAGCTTGTTTAGCAAGTTCCCAATGGTTTTTGTGAAACATTTTTTCTTGGTCTTCCTTTTTACAACTATTCTAAGCTCACTAATTGCTTTCTGACAGGAATGGAACTTTTTCTGTCCTAATCGGTGCCAGCTCTGGAAAAGGCTTTCTTTCTCAAAACTTTTTCAAGGTGTTGAAGTTCTGTGAGAATGGGAGATAAAACCTTTTGAATGCTGTTTTTTCTCATCAGCAAACAGTTCTTTGTTTTCTTCCAGGAATTCTGTTAGAAGAATGGGGAGCTGGTCTCCTAATGTTGCTAAATCTACTGGATCAATACATCTTGATATATGATGGTGAAGAGGTGACAGTTTCGTTTTAAGGATGAATCAAGCACTGATAAATCTTCACTATTGATTGCTGGAGCACAGTACTTTAAAAGCATAACTAGGGAAAGAAGAAGATTTGCCATTTTATTTATGTTTGTGTTACCAGCCATCTGGAGCTCACACACACACACGTCTACTGGAGTTGACCAACTTAAGTGAACTCTTATTTGAACCTGTAATAGCAAGAACACCTCCTGCTTCCATTCATCAAAAATGATGGTAATTCAGCTTCCTCTTATCACAACATTAATATTTGCCATGGCCTTGTCTACACCAATATCCTTAGAGGAATCCAGTATCCAGTGGTAGGAGAGTAAAAACCAGGTTGGTGTGCTTGCAAAGCCCATTAAAGGCTCTGATCATAGCAGTTTCCATTTTGTGTCCAATCCAAGGATTACAGAATTCCCGTCTCTATTCAGGATTTACGAAAATTCCGGTCTCAATCCAGTGATTACAGAGTTCCAATCCAGTGATTACAGAGTTCCTGTCACTATCCAGGGTTTACAGAGTTTCCATCTTTTATTTTGTATCCTTTCTGTGTCAAATAGTGACCTTGAGTTTTGGGCTTCAGCAGATACAGCTCCCATGGTGCTCTCTCTAAGACAGGACGGCTCCAAAAACCACTATCCCCTGCCCAAGCTTGGTTGAGAATCATGCTGTCCTTTGTGTAGTTTAAGTGCTTTTGCAGTCTGAACCATACAATAGGTTCAGACAATCACCTTGGGGACCTGTGAAGCCAGTAGTTTTGATACTTGGTTAGCAGTCATCAATTTCTTTAGTGCAGCCCTGGACACTTCTATCAAATCAGTAACTCTAAGCTCAGCTGCTATAGAATTGATCCTTTCTGCTCAAAAGTCAGTAGCATCTGCAACCAATCTAGTAATTTGATCCTTCTTAACCTATTGAGTGTTGTAAACAAAAAGGATAGTTCTCATGTCTAGGCCCATCTGGATTGGTTTATATCCAACCTCCATCCATCCCATAACCTGGGATGATGACTGAGGCAGCAGGAGGCTAAAGTAGACCATTTTCTCCCACTCTTTAACTGTTGACTTGGTTATGATGATAGCTTATGTTCCATTCAGGAACCCAGTAAACTGGATCTCTGTCCAGCCCTGATTGAGTGCACCCAATTATAGTGTGTGCACATGTGCAGTGCACTTACTACATTCCCCTCCTTTTTGACTTAGATATCATAACCAGGTCATCAACAAAGAAGAGTGCTGTTATTTTCTCTCTTAAACTGGACTCCTTCAAATTGTTAACTAATAAGTGTTACACCTAGTTAAAAAGACTTTTGTATGTGCGAGAGAGAAGATGACAATCGATTCTCTGAAGTATGGTTAATCAAAATTGAATCACTCAAAGTGATATGTTAAAAAATTTAAAGAAACATTAGCTTAGTGTTCCAGGACATTGGAGAAGAAAAGGAATTCTTCCATATCACAATAGCCTGTGAAGATTAACAAATGCAAGCTCATAAAGTTAAACTAAGCGCTTGTTCGCCATTTTTTTCACAGTGTATTGAAATGAAATCCCCATCAGCACACTCTAGTTATCCTTAAAGGGTTTCTCTAAAAGATCTAAGAGCAGTTTTTAACTTTATGTACCATGGGGAGGTAAATGTGGTACAAGAAGATCTCAATTCATTTCTCGAGATCGCAGAAGATCATAGAGTCAATGGCTTAACTAAAATAATTCACCCAGTTCAAATTCCCAGCCAAAATCTAAATCAGAATCTAGAAGCAAATCCAGACCTAGACAGCAAAGTAGTGGGAACACAACTCCACCCCCAAACATTTCCGCCCTGACCCTCCATCAGGAGTGGCAGAAACTGATGACGATATCAAGGAGGTTGAGGAGGTTGTACCTGTCAAGGCAGAGCCCATTGTATCCATGACGGATCCAGGGATGATGGCAATGTACGAGGACGGTACAACGGCAGAACAATGATGCTGGATAAGAATAATTTCGAACAAGTACGGACAGGACTATGACCAAGACGAATATATCGAGCAGAACTTAAAGGGTGGCGGGACAGGACTTACCTACAGGAAAGTCAGTGTAAGATATGTTTAAAATTCTATCATCAAACCAGTCTTCTTAGACATAAACAAAATCAGCACAGTGAACAACTCCCACCGGCCTACTGTTCATATTGTCAGGTCACATTCAAGAAGAGGATTTTTCTCAAGGATAATCAGAGACGGAAGCATAATCTTTACCAGTGAAACAATCCTATAGGGAGAGATAGCTTAATTTGAAGTTACCCCCTGCCTTTGGTTTATAATCATTGTATGAAGGAAGTTCCCTAACTCATGGTTTCCAAAATGTGGTTGATCATTACTAGAATTACAAATTAATGTCATGTAGAGAGAAGAATATTTAATTTACAATGTTACAGTTTATTGGGACAACATGTACATATCTCTAGTTATTATTGATCCTAAATTGGTTTCTCAAAACCATTCAATCTTGTTAAACAACTCATTGTACAAGAGCTAATTTCCAATAAAAAATCCAGATATTTTATTTAAACAGACTACTTAAACTAAAACTAGGAGACCTGGAAGTTCTGGAAGACCTATACAGTGCACACTACTTTAACCTATTTATTTATTTAAAAGGTCAAGACTAGGAGATCTGGAAGTTTAAATGTGCATTCAGTTTGGTGTACATGGATAACAATTTTATGTTCTGTAGGGTTGTGTGCAGCTTGCCACAAGCTTTATCTTTCTTAGGTTACTTGAGTGGTGATACTTAGAACTACTGGTAGGAGTATGATAAGGATAGCAGGAGTGGCACACACCAATCTAGAAGTCAAGTCATCATCCATAGAAAGTGATTAAGTCTTTCCATACACCCTGGACTTGGCACAATAGTCAAGAGGATTAAATTTAGGTCCATGCCCAGAAATTTTTTAGATTCTCCTAATGTTTAAGCATCCTTAATTTCAGCAGGCAGTGCATTCCAAGAGTTTACCACCCTGTAACAGAATAAATGTAGTCCTGGATCCTTTTGTGATCAGGTTGTACTAATGGCAGGTCAGCCTTGTGAGTCTGGTCCAACCAAATCAAACCAAATCTCTCTGTTGTCATTGTCATAGCCTTTAATAATCTTAAAGGTTTGCACTAGATCAAATCTAAACCAACAACATCAAACCCAGTTTCTCCAGTTTCTCATCATGTGATTTTCCCTGCAGACCTGAAATTAGATTTACAGCATGTTTCTGCACATTCCGAGATGTCAATATCACCCTGTGACCAGGTTGAGGTGACCATGCTGTGATTGAACAAACTGTATAATTAACTTAAGAAAAGTATTCCTGTCTTGATAAAGAAAAGTTCTAGTAATTTGAACAAGTATACAGGATGCTCGTCTTGAGGCCTTAGCACACTCGAATGATAAAGAATTTCTCTACACTAATTGCACATACAAGATTCAGTCTGAATCCCCCAGTCACAGAAAGGGTTATCTTCCCTTACACAGGGGCGCAATTCTTTATTTCTGTAGGTAGGGAAAATAAAGATAGATTCAGCTCTTTTTTTCATTTGTATTATGAATTAAATTTANATTCGATATACATCTAATATATGCCTGGAAGAGTCTGTTGAATCTGCCAAGGTTTTGTTCTATTAATGATTCCTTCATGCAGGCGAACCCGGATGAAAGGCTTCTTGGAACCTGAGTTGGCTGTAACCACAGGTTGATATCCCTCCTTGGAGCTAGGATTTTTAGGTTAAATGCGACAGTCTGTTCTTTGGTTTTCTGTTTAATTTGTTGAATTATTCAATAGTTAGTCGCTCAATTGTGTCTTTACCTTATTGGTTGTATTCTTTCCCATTGCAAATTCTCAAAATATACTATAAATAATTATAACAAGATCTCCTCCAGAGTAGCCCATTGTCTGGTTAATATCAAATCTTCATTCATTCCCTCTAGAGAAGCCCCTTGTTTGGTTAGTATCATTTCTTCATTCTCTATGTACCCAGTTATGGTGAAAAATCTACCACCTGTCTCTATCTCCATCCTCACAGATGTTGTACTCTGATCAGCCATCTCTCCATAATCTGATGAATTTTCCTGGCTCTATCACATAGCTCAACCTGTCCCACTACATATTGCCCCAGGAATCTTATGAGGATTACGTTTTTTAGCACCCCTTTTTTTGTAGTTTGTGTCTATATGAGCTAGTGTCTCTTGATCCACCACTGGATTATGAGAGCTTCACTGTGCTGCTCATACTGACCTAGTTGCGGACACCATGGACACTTTTTACACTGTTTACCGAATTTGTATTTCATTCTATTGCCCAGCCCCATATTTCCTGATCTTGCCTTGCACAAAATCTTGCTGTTCCTTAGGTCATCAACATGCCTTTGAAGTGTAAACCACTCTCAAGCAGGGTTTTTCATGAAGTACTGATCGAATTGCCGCATCACCAATTATTGCCTGTTTCAATTGTTTTAAACCAAGATTTGCAATCTTGTCCTCGATGGCTGCTTCTATATCCAGTATATCCTTAATCCAGTTGTCAGTCATTCTCCTGTTCTATAGTTCTTCAACCCATCCAAAACCCTATCTTGTTTCTTGTTCCCCAGTTTCCAATAGTAGCATGCATTTCTGGTCCATTGATTATTTTGTTTGGCATTAATTCTGCCTCAGACCATGTTGATACCCTTGGTGTAGAACCTGGCACCTGAAGTATAAAATTCCCAATCATAGTCTGGAATGCCTCTATTTTATTAAATGTGTTCTTGCTCAGGCTCATTGCCTTGGCCCCATACAAGATGGCCAGAATGGCACAAGTTTCCCACAAGATTACTGAAAGTGATTATCAGTGCTCTATTCAAGTCAAATTCCTTTCTAGTAAGTTTGTCTTTTCCCTAAAATCATAAATCATAAAATTGTATAAATTTCATAATTGATATCTCAAAATAATTATGTTTATCTAGAATGCTCAAAAAGGAATAAGTAGCAATTTTTAGTTCCTTCGTTAACCAGGTTTATGGTTATTCTTACATACTGAGTTTAACTATCTCCAAACTCCTACATACAGAGCTTTCAACTCACCTGACAGTGAGTTAAAAATTTCAGTATTTCATTGATTCAATACATTTATAATTTTACATTAATCACAAATTTAAATTGGCACCATTGAGTAAAAAACAGAATTAATGAATTACACTGAATTTTAAGGTAATTCAGAAAATTTGTGATTAATTGGAATGGTAATATGTTCTCAATATCCTCCTTGTTAATGGTTTTTATCTTAATATGTCAAATTCTTGATAAGCTGAGATCAATATAAACATAGATGCTCCTCTCCAGTCTTGCTGCTCAACTAGACTTTACTGAAATAAACTCTTCTTTAAAATTTAGTTCAGGTACACAATAAAATAATAAAACATTTCATATATATGTCACCAATAGCCCGGCCAAAATGGCTGGACTGATTGGGCTAACATTATTGTGGACACTCAGGCTGGGGGATGTTTTAGGCAACAAAAAAAATCGAAATTTTTTTTCAACTTTTTTTTCACAGACAGTGCAGGGCCCTTCAGCTATTAAATAATAAAAAATTGAAAATGTTATGGATAAGAGCAAGAACAAATACATTATGAAACAGGTAAGTTAAAAGAATAAATATTCTATTCAATACTTATGCAAAATTTGTCATGTTTTCGCCAATGAAGAGTATGATGGCCAAAGCACTACAATTTGTGGATAAACAAAAATTACTGAATAAAGCAGCCAAGAAATTGGCAAAACCTCTTTAAATGGTGATCAGGGAATAAAATGCCATTAAATGGTAAATGTCTGAAAAAAGATATACTTACAAATAATGTGGCAAGCATAAAATTTCTGACTTTATATAACTATGAAATACAAACTTAACATTTTGACACAAATTTGTACCAGTTTTGATTACCAGATGTGAAAATAAACAACAATTTTAATGGTCTACTTTTCCATATCTAAGGTGTTTGATTAACTGTGGAGCTTAATGTTGACTAAATGAGAATCCAGGCTAGCTAGAAGCCTTAGTTTCTCTGTGGTCTAGTTCACTCTGTGGTCTAGTTCGAAGACTTTCTTGAAAAACTTCTTCCTGCATAGCTTAGACTCTCATCTATTTAAAAGGGAGCTGTTTATCCCTCTCAACACAAGCATGATTTAAATTCGTTATCTTTAACAAATAAAGGTGAAACATGCTAACGAACAACTAACTTAATTTGAAATTATCATAAAAAAAATCAAGACATAAGTAAGAAGCCCAAGAGAAAAAATCAAAAAAAAACCTTGTAAAGGCTAAATGTTTCTAGGCTTAAATTATTTAAATATATTGTTCAGCTCAACATTTTCTTTATTCGCAACAGTATGTTAAAGTTAATTTAATCTTATTTTATTCACAATAGTATGTTAAAGTTAATTTAATCTATTTAGGATTTTTACCTTTGTTTTCTGATTCTTCATTTCTTCCAATTACCCTTCAACATGTGTA
Organism: Eurytemora carolleeae; assembly: GCF_000591075.1. Lineage (NCBI taxonomy): Eukaryota > Metazoa > Arthropoda > Copepoda > Calanoida > Temoridae > Eurytemora > Eurytemora carolleeae. The sequence continues at coordinate 125,618 of NW_019396132.1, read as the reverse complement.
TTTCCTCAATTTCCTTCTTTCCAAATCATCCAAAGTTATCATGTTTCTCAATGAATTTTTTTCTATGGTTCCAAATGATAAACGTAGCAATGACACTTGATGCCATTTGTTTTTCCTGAAAGTAAATGAAGCATCAGAGTTAAATTTAAATCACTATTTAATAAGAGTAAATATGTGGATCCATACTTACAATTGACAAAGTTACAAACATATATTACCAAACATTTTGCTCTCCATAAACAAACCTCAAGTGTTTGCAGCTAAAATATTGCTAAAACCCCTCACTACTGGTGTCCTACACGAGAACATAACCCCATTGTGTTTTAACCATTTCAAGGCAATGTTAGACATTTAAATGTATTAAAACTATCAAGTTTTAAAATGTTTCGAGGGACAAAAAAAGTTTTTTCCTTGTAAATGTCACTTTCCATTTAATTCTCAAACAATTATCATTTCTATGAAACATAGATAAATTCATACGCAAATAACCATTCAAAAACTAAAAAATGTCCAGAGAAAAAAAAAACAATGTAACAAATAGTACTAGTAGTAAGAGAGGTCTGAGAATCAACATCAGCATGACCCTTAGCGATGCTTAGGATCCATTTAATATTGACAGGGATCCAGGTCCTGGTAAAAACATAAATCTAGATCAGAATTAAACTCAGTTATATTCTTTCACTAAAACAAAGTAAAAAGTCACCATTATAAAAAATTTCTGTTGTAAAAGCCGTAATTTTTTACCCTCCCCCCCCCCCCCCATGGATTCAAAATATGCATATTATACGTGATTATAGCCATTCTATGAAGTATGGTCGCAGCGCTCGGCCCTATAGCCTATCATAGCTGTTACAATATGAGGATTTTAGACCACCACCCCACCCCCCCCCCACCCCCTTCAACAAAAAGGCCCAAAAATTCTTTACTAGGAGATCACGCTTTGTGTTACTATCAAATAGGTTGTTCAAAATTACAGGAGGAAAGAGGGATAATTTCCTAAAGAACGATTTATGGACCCCCCACCCCCTGCATAAAAAATGATATTTTAAAGGTGATATACATTGATCATGTGACTGCAGTGCCCGGTCCCCTTATCCGTCAAAAACCGCAGCTCGGCCCAGAAATTGTCTTACCCTAACCTAACCCTGAAATGACACAAAATAAACAGTAATTTAGTTGATAAATATTGATCATGGGGAGCGGAGGGGGCAGGCGATACAAAAATCCTATACCAGGAAAATACCTAAATGGGAAGTAGTAGGAGTTTTCTCTTAAAATTAATCAGACAATTTATTGACAAAGTTCATCTGGTATATTCCTAGTATACGATTTTTGGACCCCTGTCCAAAAATCGTATACTAGGACAGACCCGTTCATCTTTAGGTTAATAAAAGAATTATTTTAAATAAGCACCTGATAAAGCATTTAACAAAGAACATTATCCTGTGAGTGAAATTACAATTATGTCCTGTAGAAAAACTTGTCACTTGCAAGTTGCAAGTAATTAGGTACGCGGCATTCAAACAACCAGATTATGTCGTCTTACATAAAGTCAAGTTAATCAATGAATTCAGAAAAAATTCTTATCTTCGAAAATAGAAACTTAATTTGTAGGTTAAAAAAGAGAGGATTTTCCTTTCTGAAGGCTAAATTGGACTCCCCCCACCCATTTGTTTACATCTTTGGTTCAGATTGTATTAAAAATGTTATCTTGTAATAAAAAGACGACATTATAATCCGTTCTAAAATTTGATTGGTAAAATTCCTTCAAGTCTTTTTCTGATTGGTCGATCGAAACTTTTGTTTATTGTAAATATTCAGTCAGCTGATTAGTGAAATGTTGAAATTTTAATCTCAAATTTCTGGAAAATCACATCGATCCAAACTGGATTATTATGTTAATGTTTTTTAAGGTTCCGTCCTTAAGAACGATTTTTGGACCCCCCCTCCTATCAATTTTGTACATGGCCACTTTGTCAACAATTTTCAATTAAATTAGTATTTATTTAGGGTTAGGCATGGGTTAGGTTAGGTTAAGACACTTTCTGGGCCGAACGCTGCGGCTAGGACAAGCTAGGGGGCCGAGCGCTGCGGCCACATGTCTTACATTTAAGATCCATGTACTAAAGTGATAGGAGCCACGGCCGGTTTAAATTAAATTAAGACACTTTCTGGGCCGAGCGCTGCGGCTGGGACAGGCTAGGGGGCCGAGCGCTGCGGCTAGATGTCTTACATTCAAGATCCATGTACAAAATTGATAGGAGTGGGGCCGGGGGGGGGGGTCCAAAAATCGTTCTTAAGGAAATTACCTATTTTAAATTTATATCGTTTACCCTGAAATCTTCCAATTTATGTTTAAGTTTAATATTTTCGAATCTTATCCTTCTATAAAAGTATCAGTTTCCGGGAAATTGGTAATTTCCTAGAGAACGATTTTTGGATCCCCCCGCCGCCCCCCCCCTCCTATCAATTTTTTACATGGATCTTAAACGATAAGACATGTGGCCGCAGCGCTCGGCCCCCTAGCATCTCCTAGCCGCAGCGCTCGGCCCCCTAGCCTGTCCTAGCCACAGCGCTCGGCCCAGAATGTGTCTTAACTTCAAACCCGTGGTCGCAGCGCTCGGCCCCCTAGCCTGTCCTAGCCGCAGCACTCGGCCCAGAAAGTGTCTTAACCTAACCTTACCCTAAATAAATACTATTTTAATAGAAAATTGTTGAAAAAGGGGTCATGTACAAAATTGATAGGGGGGGGGGGTACACAGTTTACAAATATATAACATTTAATTTGTATTAATTCAGGTATAATTAAGGATAAGACTATCTTAAAGCCGATTGCTGCGGCTAGTACAGGTTTAACTAATAAATTACAAATCTGAGAAGCGTATGATAAAGTTAATTATTAAGTGCTTAAATGAAAAACTGACATTTGTGGAATCGCGTTTTACCAGTTGCCAGAAAAACTACTTTTTAAGGGACAACAAAAATATGGAAACCAGTAAACTTAAGGGGTCCGTCCTAGTATACGACCCCCTCCCCCCTCCTATCAATGGTACAGTAGGGGTTGGGCATTGCCCCTTTCTAATTAATGGCGAGTCACTTAAAATTATAACGACTGTACCTTTTCAGGCGATGCACAGTCTAATTGGTAATTACAACACCCAAGATCAATTAGATAATTTTCTTTTCAGACATAAATTATGTTCTTCTTGTGTCCGTTTCTATATGTATAATAACATATTCTGAAGATGAAATTTAAATTTATTTTCATAAAAGAAAGTATACCGGAAACTGGCGCTATCAGGTGATACACAGTTAGTTTACAATATCAACTCTTGATAACAATTTCGATTTAAATATGTATTTATGATATTAGAACTTTGCATGTCTTGTATACAAAGTATCCCAATAAAACTAAATTAATTAAAGTTTTAATAAATCGCCCTTGTTCTAAATGTGATCTTTTTCAAAAATTGACAGAGTGGGTTCACTCAGGGGTGTATACTTTGTAATGTATATTTATGGAAGGAGGATGGTTTATGAAGATCTGCGGGGAAGCAAGTTTTTTCTTCCTTGTTCTTTAATTTACGCAGAACTTTATTTATTTTCCGTAAAAATCATTTATATTTCCCATTTTAGCGAATAAAATCCTGAAAAAAAGTTATACACCCCTCGTTTCATACTTTATTTAGAATTCATTTTCAAGGACATCTTATATTTTTTACTAGAAATAGATAAATACTATTTTAGATTTAGAAAAAGATTGATAAAGTGATGTTACGGGATAAAGTTTCTCGGAACCTGGGTGCTTCCAGGAACCCTACTGACCCCAGAAACCCCGGTTTAGTTGTTTCCAGGGACCTTTCTGACCCCAGAAACTCTTCTACCCTAAAGAACCCTGGACTATCCGTCCCCTCCAATAGATCTCTGAATAAAAAGTGGCTGAACTCAGAGCTTAATAGTATAGAAAAGGTAGGAAACCCAGCTTTGCCGGAAACGAAGGTTTACCTTAAAAAGTCAATCGCTCGAGTGTGAGTTCCCAGTCAAAATTTCAGGAAGTAAATATACAGATGTTTTGTGGACTTTCGGGTGGGGGGTGCAAGTTTTTTTTCTCAAAAAATCATTATGTTCTCCACAAATCACTCAGTTCTCCAGTGAACTGAAGAAATATCAACTTTGATTTTCGCTTTTAAGGTAACAGGCTGGCAGATGTCTGGCTCCACCCCCTGGTTGGAACCCGCTCCCTTGTTCTACCCCAGACTAGGATTAGGGCGTGGCAGAGCTCCCTCCTACGAGGCTCTAAAAGGGGCGGTGACTGACCTCTACCGATTAGACGACTTTCAAACTGAAACACTTGGGGAAGGGTTCTTCAGCGATGTATATAAGGTAGAGGATCAGTTTCATATTAAGTAAAAAGACATAAAAATATAAAAGAAGAAAACAAATATATTAATGAATATATAAAAATATAATAATAAAGAAAGAAAAGAAGAAAAATATATTAATATATATATATATACTAGAAATTCAAGGCGCTTCGCGCCCTTCTTTCTAGGCTCTTCGATTTAAATTGTGAACATGTTCTTTTTTTTACATTTTAAAACAAAGAAGAAAATAATTTTGCGGATTTTTAACAAAAAAATCGCGGATTTTCAAGAATTAAATTTTTTTTACAAAATTAAAAACCTTTAAAACACATTTTTTATTGAATTTTTATCATTCATAAACCTTCCCTGTGGTCACGTGATGTCCCACAAAAATTTGGGCCCGATCGGTTCAGCCGTTTTGGCGTTTATTGGATACAAAAAAACAGACAGACAAGCCAAATTTATATATAGAAGATATATATGAGCTTTATGATATAGATACAAATAAACAATTAAATCCATGTAATAAATGAGATTTCATAGGAAAATTAAACGTTATGGGATCAAGTTGGAGTAGTGAAACGGTTGGGGGTCATTGATCCTCAGATTATACTTTCATATTGATCCTTTCACCCGGCGGTGGTCTAAGGGGTTTATATCGGTGGCATTATAAGATTATACTTTCATATTAATTTACTAGGTGACCCACAAAACCACAGGGAAGGTGATGGTGCTGAAGATGAACAAACACAAGAGCAACAGAACTAACATGCTCAAGGAGATACAGCTCATGAACAAACTCAAAAATCCTTATATACTCAGGTATGAGTAGAATGAACTAGGCAGTGGGGTTGGTCTAGTAGGACTAGTCAGGCAAAATAAGGTTTTGTAGATCCCAAAAGTAGGTTTGTAGGTATAAGGAAACTATAAGGAAAAGGAATCTGAAAGAGGTCCCGTTATGAACCCCCCAGACCGCCGGCAGGGATGGGAAGCACCGTCCCACTCCTACTCTAACTGGACCTTTTTACCTACAACAATTAGCCCATTGTCAGAAGATACAAAGGAGATACATTCCAGCCAGTGGCTCATCAATTAGCTCCATTGGATGATTGGTATCTAACAACCCTTTAGGAGAAGTAAAGAGGTTACCCGAATTTAAGCTGTTCCTGCCAAGTCCATCCACCGCTCCAGCAGCAAATTTATCTTTTCGGTCCTTTTCAACAGCACTTCCTTTGAGACATTATCTCCCCCTAACATCCCAGTAAGGATTGCCGTGCTACTGCGTGGCCTCCCTGACATAAGGACTCCCAGCCCTGTTTTAGACCTCTCATAAGCTACTGCTTGACAGGCTACAACAACATGATGCTCCGAAAGGTGGTTAACTATCCCTTTATTTAGGCATAGCGGACACCATTTAGTGGCG
>NW_019396132.1:108686-119534 GCF_000591075.1 Eurytemora carolleeae | reverse complement strand
CTTTGGCCAGAGAAGATTTTTGCTAGCTCCTCCAAAACAATCTCCTCTATCCGTGCTCTGTCCGTCGCCAGTCTCCCTTGCGTATCTTTGACAGCCGATAGTATTCCTTTCTTCTTCACTGTCCTTCTGACAAGCCTCCAGAACTGCTTGTTAGTCAGAGTCGACCTTGCCTGCAACCTACGTAGCAGTAGCCGCTGGCGAGTCCTCTCCTTGATTTGTAGCCTGAGGGTTACCGCCTCCTGCGTGAGGACTTGTAAAAGTTTCTCTTTTCCTGTCTCAGCCTCACCATTCCCAAAGCCTAGCACAGCTTTTTCATGCTCTAACCGTCTAACCTGTGCCTCTGCAGCAATGCACTGTCTACGCAGGCGTCTCACCGACTTGCACACTGAAACGCGGGTCTTTTGTCCCGGTTTTTGGTTGCAAGAACTTTTTGCTGCTGCTACTAGGGTGTCCTGAAGGAACCGACATTTCTCTCCAGTGTCCATTTGGTTCCAATCTGTCATGGACACCATGGACTCAAAGGCTTCTCTATATGTCTCTCCCGTTGCCTGACATGGGCCAACAATTGGATCCTCTTTATTTCTGTAGGTAGGGAAAATAAAGATAGATTCAGCTCTTTTTTTCATTTGTATTATGAATTAAATTTATTGGATTTAAACTGAAAGCAAAGTATATAAAAAAAAATATATGGTTAATAGTTTTGTCCTAGGTTTGAAGCATTGTGTGTTTATTAATCAATTAGTTTTGTGTAAGGTTTATAGCAAAGTGTGCCCTTGAATTATACAGTTTTGTCCCAGGTTTGAAGCAGTGTGCGTTTAAGATCTAATTAGTGTTGTTCCCAGTTTGTAGCACTGTGTATTCCTGAATTAATTATTTAAGTCCCAGATTTAAACCACTGTATATCCATGAGTTAATTAGGCCTGTCCCAGGTTAGAAACACTTGTTCATGAATTGATAATTTGAAGTACTTTGTGTTCGTTAGGTACATAGTTTTGTTCTAGGTTTGAAGCAGTGTGCGTCCATGAAGGTCAACTTCATGCCCTGACAGAATATGTTGCCGGATGTAACCTGGAGCAACTTCTGGAGGATAAGGTCAAATACTTTTTAAATCCATTAAAGGGGCTGTAAAAGTGATGTCAAGTGACCCTCCAGTGTTAGAGATGGCATGTCAAATTCACAAGGGTGCCCTTGAAAACTTAGTATGTATTTGTTTTTAAAGCCTTTTTTTTCTTGCTTGCGTATATCTTACTTCAGAAACAACGGAAAAATTTTTAGCACTTATCTTAAACATAATTTATCAGATCAAGGCTTCAAGGGTGCCGATGTGAATCAGGCATCTGGCATGCCTCTCTTAGAATTACAACGCTAGTTTATTAAATGCATCTCCGTAATCCCCTCACGAATACATGAACATCTTCATTTCTTAACAAATAAAATTTCAAGAAGAATAGGTTTATAAAATGAAAATGACATTGATGACAATTTTCTTGTTCAAGGAACTTGACAATTATGACAATTTTAATTTATGATATCTTTGCGGAAAGAAAAGAACATTTATGATACTGATTTATAAACAAAGACGACATTTATGATTATTATGAACGGAAGACGATATTCATTATTTTTCTGTCAGGATATTGAATTACCCTGGTCTATCAGAATAGAACTAGCTCTGCATATTGCAAAGGGAATTTTATATCTCAACTCGCAAGGTAAAGTTATTAGAACATTTATTTATAGATTGTTTTGTTGAATGGATGATAAACTAATTGATTGATTGATTGATTGTATTGGTGATTGATTTATTGTTTGTGAGAGATGGATTGTTTGATTTATAAGCTGATCGATTTATTGATTTATTGATTGATTTATTTATAGATTGAATGATTGATTTTTTTTATTGATTTAATGATTGATTGTTAGAGATTTTGATTATTAGAGATATTGATTGATATATTTATTATTTGATATATTGATTATCTGGTTGATAGATTGATGGTTGATGGACTGATTGGTTGGTTAATATATACATTGGTAGGTAGATTGACTGATAGATTAACTGTTTGGGTTAAAGGTTTATTGTATTTGTTGATAGACTGATTGTTTGGCTGATAGATAAATTGCACTGAGGCGGTATAAAGGGATTTACTCAATCCAAGAACGATGGCAAAATATAATAGCATCACTGTAGCATCCAGGTGGCTGCTGCTTCTCGCCTCATTTTTTATCGGAGGGTACACTTTGCCAACCAGTTGATTGGCTAGCCTGCGTTCTAGTACCTACTTTGGTAGAATCCTCCGTAGGAGTAATATCAGGGTGCCGGATTGACTGGGCTTTGTACTCAGTCTGATTGAGCCCTTCACTTCCGATGGCAGTCTGGGGATTCGACATTGGGGATCTACCACGTTTCTTTAATTTAATTTGATTTGTCTGATAAATCAATTGTTTGGTTAATTGATTGATTGTTTGGTTGATAAATTCATGGATTGTAGGATGACTGGTTTTCTGAAGAAAAAATTGATTGATTGGTAAAAAAAGGGTTGTTTTCCAGGGGGTATTTTTTTTTTTTTTTATAATTTTTTCTCCCCCCCCCCCCTCCCCCCTTATGAAAATAATATTTTGTTCGATAATTTTTTTTATGGCTTGTCTTCGCTGAATTGGGAAAAAAAAACTTTTGGGGTTTTTGAATTGTAAATAAATTCGAAATTAGTTTTTAAGTAATTCTTTTTTCCTACAGTGATCTGTAGAGGAATAAGTTGGTTTAGTGTATAATTGTATTGGTAGGTTGTTTGGTTTACTATTTTATAAACTAAGTAGTAGTATGATTCTTTGATGGATTGATTATTTGAGTAACCAATTGATTGATTGATCAATTTATTAAACAATAAGAGATTGATTGTCCCATATAATAATTAGTTAATTTGATAATTGACCAATTCATTGATTTAGGATTTTTCCATCGAGATCTCACGTCGAAAAATATCCTGATTAAGAAGGAGCCCCGTCTGACCGCAATTGTTGGAGATTTTGGGCTTGCTACGAGGATTCCTAAACCCGGTGAACCAAGACTTCATCAGGTATAATCAATCAATCATTAAATCTACCAGTTTATTCACCAACAATATCAAATATCTAATATAAATTAGTACTAAGAAGCAGTGCTTTGGACCTGCAACATTTTGGCTTCCTGGATCAGGATACGCAAAAATATTCGGATCCACGTATCTGAATCCAATGGGCAAAATATCAACCAAAAATTCGGCTCCCCGTCAAAATTAAATGAATCCTAAGCACTGCTAAGAAGGTTTATGAAGTGCTGATTCGCAAAAGCCATTTTGAAGTATTTATGTGTACTGTCAAGAACACACGAGGAATCCCAAAACTATGTCTGTTTGCAATCCTTCCTGATACTGCATCACACTGTCATGAAAATCAAGTTTTTTTATGTTTTTGCTGAATCGTATTGAGCAGTGACTATTTTACTTGTTTTAATTGAACCCTATATCCAAAGATTTCGTCTTTTTGGCTGAGCTAATTTTTGATTTTTGAAATAATTAATCCATATTTATCAAATCATTTTTCAGTATATCAAAAACTATTATCTATAACCCCTGTATTTATTGTGGGTGTGTTGTCTACAAGATAAGAGAAAAGATTATGGATTGTTTATAAACCGTGTATTTAACATCTCTAGGTGGGTTCCCCTTGACTGGATGTGATGTCTATATTACCCCTCTCTTTATGTGTTGTTTATAACCCTTGTATTTAATATCTCTAAGTGGGTTCCCCTGACTNTAGTTGCGCGCCTGTTTATAACCCCTGTATTTATTGTCGCTAGGTGGGTTCCCCCTGACTGGATGTGTTGTCTATACCCCTCCCTGTTTGTGATGTTTATAACCCCTGTATTTATTTTCTCTAGGTGGGATCCCCTTACTGGATGTCCCCTGAATGCTTGAAAGGAGAACACTATGATCAGACAGCGGATATATTTAGCTACGGGATTATACTCTGCGAAATTATTGCTAGGTAAGTTGTTGGTCAGAGGAAGGTTGGTCGGTGGTTAGTTTGTTGCTTGATGGGTGTTGGTTGAAGGTTAGTCACTGGTTAGTTTGCTGCATGGTGGGTGTCGGTTGAAGGTTAGTCATTGGTTAGTTTGTTGCTGGATGGGTGTCGGTGGAAGGTTAGTCAGTGGTTAGTTTGTTGCTTTGTGGGTGTTGGTTGAAGGTTAGTCACTGGTTAGTTTGCTGCATGGTGGGTTTCGGTTGAAGGTTAGTCATTGGTTAGTTTGTTGCTTGGTGGGTGTCGGTGGAAGGTTAGTCAGTGGTTAGTTTGTTGCTTGGTGGGTGTCGGTTGAAGGTTAGTCAGTGGTTAGTTTGTGGCTTGGTGGGTGTCGGTGCAAGGTTAGTCAGTATTTAGTTTGTTGCTTGGTGGGTGTCGGTTGAAGGTTAGTCAGTCGTTAGTTTCTTGTTTGGTGGTGTCTATTGAAGGTTGGTCTGTGGTTAGTTTGTTGCTTGGTGGGTGTCGTTTGAAGTTTAGTCTGTGGTTAGTCTGTGGTTAGTTTGTTGCTAGGTGGGTAAGTTGTTGGAAGGTCAGTCTGTGGTTTAGATTGTTGCTAGGTGGCTTGGACGGTGAAAGGTTAGTCTGTGGTTAGTTTGTTGCTAGGCGGGTAAGTTGTTGGAAGGTCAGTCTGTGGTTTAGATTGTTGCTAGGTGGCTTGGACGGTGAAAGGTTAGTCTGTGGTTAGCTTGATGTGATCTGGGTTGGTCGATGGTTAGCTTATTGATAAGTGTTTTTTGTTTAATTGGTTATTCACTGGATAGTTGGCGGTTTGTTGTTAGATGATTTGGTTAATGGCCTTTAATGGTTTTCATTGTTGATTTATTTTGTTATGTTGATTGCCGATTATTAATTTACTTATGTTGCTGGCGCACGCAAAGATTCAGTCTGCTTAAAAAAGTCTTATCAATTTTCAAGACGGTCGACTTTGAAGTGTCGCAACGCTTTAATTTTACCGCTCTAACTCGCTTTTGCTTTTTAGCCATTTACATGTACATTTTAGCACTATACAGCACTTGTTGTCAGCTTTGGTTTTTAAGAAGTAATTGGCAAAATTCTCATCGATTATTGCTTGAAAGTTTCAGACCTTTAAATCACAGTGCGCATTGTAAGATGAAGGCGGGGTGAGATATACTGGGTTGGTGGATTTTTTTTTTTTGTTTTTGCTTTTACTTGTTTCATCGATTATTCATGGGTTTGATGAAGTGCAATGATTGGATTGAATCATTCACCAATGGATTCATTGTCTTATCATGCATTACATACATTTAGAGTTAACTCTGATCCTGACACCCTGCCTCGTACCCAGAATTTTGGTGTGGACTATATCGCCTTCTCGGAACTCTGTCCTTCAGTCCCACCGGAGTTCCTGAAACTAGCCTTTACTTGTGTTAGTATTGATCCTGCCAGTAGACCTAGGTAAATAATTATTGGATTTTATTTGATTTTAGTTGAGATTAGATGATTCGATATGGTTTTTTATGGTGTGGTTTGATTTAATTTGATTTGATTTGAGTTAATTGCCGGTGATTTTAGTTCATTCGATTTGGTTTGTTATGGTATGGGTTGATTTGATTTGATGTTATTTTAATTTGGATTTTGATTTGATTTTTGCTTAATTTTTGCCTGATTTTGATTTGATTTGATTTTGTTTATAAAGGGTGACTGATTTGGTGAACTCCCTGAAGCAACTGCTGGAGGAACAGAGGCAAGCTGAACGACAATTACGGAATGAAGAACCTCAACACCATAGGTAGGGCCCCTGAGGACTTCCCCCCCCCCTTACCCCTCACCCCTTTCCCTCTATTTACCGGTTGGGGATGGGGTGTATATTTTTCAGAATTAATCCCCCCCCCCCCCCCGGGAAAAAATGGAAAATTGGACATGAAAAATATTTTCCGCTAAAAATCATTTATTCTCTTGTAATTTATGTGTGATTATTTATACCGAATTTTTATCACAGTTTTTCTCCTGCAAACTAAAGAGCAAAATTGTTGAAACATTGTTTTTCCCCTTTTTTTCTGATAATTATTTTGTTTCAGGTTTATTGCACTGAAGAGGTATATGTCTGAAGGTGAAGTTACGGTTAAGAAGTCTCCCAGTGAGAAAGCGAGATTACATAGTATCTACCAGAATTCTACTAGAACAGCTAAGGTATAGTGATTCCCATTTCATGTTAGAGTCTTGTAAAAGTTTGCAACACTCATTAACAATTATCTCTTGATCTTAGGATTTCCAAAACATGGTCTGACTTTTTTGTGCCTTTTAAATCTACCAGAGATGATGATAATTCAAATTTCAATTTGTTAAATAACTTGAAAATAGTATGAATATTCAATTTGTTAAATAACTTGAAAATAGTATGAATATTCAATTTCGTTGTAATACTTTAAGATAGATACTACGAAATTACTCTGACAATACTTTAAAATACATTACACAGACGAAACCTCAGCAGTTAATCAGAAGTGATTGAACTATTCTTAGATATACGATTTCTTTTGTACATTCCCTATGAACACTAATTGTACAGTTAAACCATCCGGTTCTTCTACTACCTACTTCTATGTATTCAATAAATCCTGCCTTTAAAGTTCTACCCAAAACTTACGTAAATAATATTTAGAGTATTGGAATGGAGATGTGTCAACTGGATCCTCATTATACTCCCACCACAGAGTCATCGGTCAACCCATTCGCTACCTTGCCCAGGCTCAGGTTAAACAATTCACATTGCTTCACGCATCTCTTTTTTAACTAAATAGAATATGATTTTAGTCAAAGTTGCCAACAAACAAAATTTTACTTCAATAATTAAGAAACTAAATGTTATTTAAACTAAGGAAGGTTGTAGTTTTTAGAAATTACAACCTAATATTCCGGCCAGAAGTGAACGCGACATTTATATTTACCATGCGCTAATTTTTCTTTATTAGTTGGAAGTAAGATAATTCGCAGCCTACAAACTTTCCAAATTAAATTAAGATATTATTTGCAAATTAATCTAATTTTTTACCCACATCATTTATATTTACCACCGTGCGTTCATATTACATTTCCAGGGAGGGAAGGAAGATAATTGGGAGCACATGGGACCTTTTCTCTTCATGTTTTGAGGTTCCCTCTCCTCGTGTCTCCTCCCCCGTTGAGTGCCCTGGTGCACCGGTACGTAGTTTACCCTCCTCGCCAACAAACACACACCGTGAGCCCCCCTGTCCCCCCTCGAGAACGTCCCCTTGCCCCCCGTCTCTGCAGTCCTCCTGTTTCTCCCCTATCAGGACAAGTGAACCCTCTGGAAGTACTAGTTTACTCAAGAAGATGTACTGTATACGCGGCTGTGTGAGTCAGGTATACATTATGTACTGTACAGTGTACAATGTACGTGGCGGTATTTGTATTTGAAGTTGTCCATTTGTATTATGCACTCTTTGTTTGTCCATTGACTTTAAAAGGTCAAAGACAATTTTTTAAACCCCCTAAAAGTACCATTTAAAAATCGTTTTTCATTCTTTCAAAAATTTAGTGGGTCAAATTTTGAGATAATTTTCAGGATGACTCAGCTCTGGGGTTAAGTTCTAGTCTGCCTCCATTCTCCCTACCCCTGCGGAGATGGGGCTCCGTTGAGTCAGGTTTCTGTTCAACCTCCGATGATTGGTTCTCTGGTCCAATTTCCTCCAGGTATTTTCTTTTTTTGTAACTTTTTTAGTATTTGTACGTTTTCTTTTCACAGTCGATACACACCAACATTCTACCATGTAAGAAAAAAGAGATATGAAATGTTTTTAATTCCTGTTTTTTTATTCCTTTCTTCAGGTCTATCTGTAGTTCCCTTTTGACTGTATCCGACCTAGAAGAGGATTTAAGGGTTGCCTCTGCTTTCCTTACCAAGAAAAGAACTAGTTCAGTCTTTACAGACAGTATTGATGATCTATCTAGTAGATTAGATGATATATCAAATACAGGTAGTCTTTACAGACAGTATTAATGATCTATCTAGTAGACTAGAAAATATATCAAATACAGGTAGTCTTTACAGGCAGTATTCATGACTTTTTTAGTAGACTAAACGATATATCAAATACAGATAGTCTTTACATATAGTATACATGATCTATCTAGTAGACTAGATGATATATCAAATACAGGTAGTCTTTACAGACAGTATTAATGATCTATCTAGTAGACTAGATAATATATCAAATACAGGTAGTCTTTACAGGCAGTATTCATGACTTTTTTACTAGACTAAACGATATATCAAATATATAGTATACATGATCTATCTAGTAGACTAGATGATATATCAAATACAGTTAGTCTTTACAGAGTACAGACCGTATTGGGTATATGTATATTGTATAGTTAACTATAAGATAATTTGAATACAGGTAGTCTTTATTGACAGCATACATGATGACTAGATGATATATCAAATACAGGTAGTCTTTACAGAGTACAGACCGTATTGGGGATATGTATATTGTATAGTTGACTATAAGATAATTTCAATACAGGTAATCTTTATTCACAGTATACATGATGACTAGATGAAATGCCAAATACAGTTTGGAAGAGATGCGGGTCGGAAGCTCTCCCGGAGATCGTAAATCAATTTATAACATGCCATTAGCAGGAGCAGGTTGCCTTCTGGCTCTCGCTCTTACAGCGGATTGAGGGGTTTATGCTTGTTTCTTTTTTCAGATGTTTATTTTTTTATTATTAATAATATTATTGCAGGAAGTCTGGAGTATAGACGGGAAGGATATGAGAAGGATATCCGGGATATTGTGGAATACTTTGAGAGAAACTGTAGAACCAAAGAGAAACCTATATTAGGAGAGAGGTACGGTTATTCAAAAACTCCACTGAGTCCGAATTTGATTAATTTCAGCCGTGTCTTAAATCCGCCAAAAACCTGTTTCAATTGAGCGCCGGCTTAAATCTTGACAAATTGAATTCAATTTTAATGGGAACCAACGATATTTGAGCTGGGTCTCAAATTTAAGCCACGACTCAAGTTCTTCAAATTCGGCCTCGCCGCCTCTGGTTGATGAAATTCTTAAGTATTGCGAAATTCCGAACTTTTTTTAGATTGTACATGATCATCTAACAATGGAATTGAGTATTTGCCACAAACTCTGATTTTCTGAGCCCTATCTTTGCAACTCAATGGCATAGCCTTCACATATTTCAAATTATACTATTTTAAATAATCTAAGATTTTTACCATGAGTTTGAAAAGATAAAGGGATTAGAAAATTTGAGTTTGTGGGAAAGACTCAATTTCTTTTGTCAAAATTGCTGAACGACTTCTCTCTAATTTTGTTTTACAAAAAAAATGTTGGTCATTCGATATTTCTTAAAACAAAATTTTGTAATTTATATTTTTATGTTTAAGGGAGTTAGATCTCAGAACCTCTCCCGAAATCGCAAGGTAGATTTTTACTATGAATTAAAAAAATTTTTTAAATTTTTTTTTATTCAGGTCCCAGAAGATTGAAAGTCTAATAAAACGCGTTGCTGAGAACAAGAATCGCGCTCGACTTCGTCGTCACACACCTGCGCAGAATCTTCAAGTTTGCGATGGGATAGTGAGATCGAAACTGCAATTATTTGACGCCAACCGTCGGCAGCCCCGGGCGCGATTTGAGTCTGGTTTCGTAAAATCGCGCAGAGCAATGTTCGATACTGTTCCCACCAAGCCAGGCCGAAAGCTTGTCAGCGATTTTTTACGCCAACGAGAGACAAAAGTGTCAAAATTGGCGTCCGCCCAATCCCAAGAATTAAGATCCAAACAGATATAAATGCGTCAAATGTTTAATCTTGGTAAAAATGCGGGATAGAAATAAAGTTCAAGTAAGTCAAGCATTCCTGTTACATAAAGTGCAATGTGCAAACATTAATACTATCCTATAATGTATATACAAATTTATGACGTGGGCCCATAAATTGCAATTTAACAGTTTAAACAGTGTAATATCGGGTCGTCCAAAAATAATATTTATTTATTCGTATTTAAAATGAAACATTGATAGAAGAATTTTAAACTGAGCTTTTAAATTTAAATTAACACACACAAAAATCCAAAAAGAAATCCCCTAAAATTCATAATTAATTAACTTTAAACATTGTTACGTTCTCTTCTTATCCTATTAGAAGCTAATTATACACAAGTTCTAATTGCTATACAGGGTACAGGGTAAACCGTGAATATGGTAGATAGGTGACATAAATATCTGTTAGTTTAGTGAATTGTTACAATTACTACTTAAGCGTTATATATATATATTGATTCAATTTTTACTTTAATACTGCTTAACCGTTACACATTTTCATTAAATTGTTATAAATAACTTTTGAGCGTTACACATAATTAAACTGTTACAAATAACTCATACGCGCGTTACACATTTTCAGTGAATTGTTACTAATAACTCTGGAGCGTTACACTTATTTAGCATATAGTTACAAATAACTCATGCGCGTTAAATATTTTAAGTGAATTGTTACAAATTACACATTTTTCTTAAATTGAAAGAAATAATACTACAACGTTGCAAAAATCATACTTTTTAATCTCACAAAATACGTAGATTTTGGTAATATACTTATTTCTATTTTATATCACAAGAATTGATAAAGTTGTCACAATTATTAATGGTTTTTTAAATAATACTCTTGTGCAGCATAATTCATATCATACTCGAAGTTTTATTTCAAGATTTTTTATCAACAATAATTTTCAGATAATAGTAATATCATAGAACACAATATTTGGAACCCTCCTTCCCA